>NW_011343428.1:96388-153408 GCF_000735185.1 Notothenia coriiceps | reverse complement strand
AGGTTAACGACGGTCAATTTATGACATTTCTACTTAATGTCAATTCATTGAAAAGTTAACGACGGTCAATTTATGACATTTTACTTAATGTCATTCATTGAACAGTTTCACAACGGTCAATTTATGACATTTTTTACTTAAATGTCATTCATTGAACAGTTCACAACGGTCAATGAATGACATTTTACTTAATGTCATTCAGTGAACAGTTAACGACGGTGAATTTAATGACATTTATACTTAATGTTCATTCAATTGAAAAGTTAACGACGGTCAATTATGACATTTTACCTAATGCATTCATTCGAACAAGTTCACACAACGGTCAATTTATGACATTTTTACTTAAATTGTCATTCATTGAACAGGTTCACAACGGTCAATGGAATGACATTTTACTGCTTTAATGTCATTCAGTTGAACAGTTAAACGACGGTCAATTTATGACATTTTACTTAATGTCATTCATTGAACAGTCACAAAACGGTCAAATTTATGACATTTTTACCTTAATGTCATTCATTGAACAGTTCACCAACGGGTCAAATGAAATGACATTTTACTTAATGTCATTCAGTGAACAGGTTAACGACGGTCAATTTATGACATTTTTACTAATGTCATTCATTTGAAAGTACCAAGGTCAAATTTATGGACATTTTAAACTTAATTGTCATTCATTGGACAGTTCACAACGTCAATGAATGACAATTTTACTTAATGTCATTCATTGCCTTAACAGTACAACGACAGTCAATTTATGAAACATATTAATGACATAAACTTATGTCATTCATTGACACAGTTAACGACGGTCAATTTATATGAACATTCCTTTCAGTGTCATAATGTTCAAAATAAATATCATTGTCACATTTTTACTTTTGTCATTGAAGGTCTCATAACATAGATCCACAATATGCCGTTATCACAAAATTGACATTTACTTTGTGCATTATAAAATTAATGAAATAAAAAAAACATGTCGTCATCACAATATCGGACACATATTTTGTCATTAAAGCCTTCGTAACATAAATAACAAAATTCGATTATCATAAAATTGAGATAATTTTATTTGTCAGGTAAATTTTTTCAATGACATAAAAAACAAATGCCATTATCACAAAGTTAACATTATTTATCTTTTGAAATTACAATTATTAAAATTCAATGTCATAGCCATAGCATTGACATTTTACAAAAATAATATCATATATGAAGTACAGTACGACCATTAAATGTCTAATGGTCTTTAAGAACTGTTTTACAAATTTCGGGATGGGTTACTGACGTCCTTCTCTGCGTTTGTTATGTAAAATTGGTTGCACAAGGAATTAACAAGCTTGCCGATAGTTCTGGTACATAAAAGAACACGATTTATTGTTATAAAGTAGGTGTTTTGTTAGCTATAATTATAGGTTTTTGTACCCTAAACGTAAAAAATTTTGTCACACCTATTGTTTTGTTCTTATACTCGGTAATAGAAGACGGTTCGGTAAAATCTCGTGCACGACGTCAACTTATTCCACAGTGCTGCAGGCTGTGTATGGACCTCTTGTTTACGTGTTGGGTCGTCTGTGTAAGAACTTACAATTGTTTGTAAAAGAAAAATTCAGTAACTTGTCTTTAGGGAGATTTTATTGAACTTGATTTTATTTGTTGTCTTGGACTGTCTGACCTTTGGCTAGAAGAGAAACGACCTCACTAGAGAAAGACAGGTGTAACACCCTTGTTTGTACTTGACTGTACAGAGTCCACACATCTCTGTCTGAATAGAAATTTGTACTACCACTCACCCTTGACCACCTTATAGTCCGGCCCTGTCTGTGACTACTACCGCCTTGTGTTTTTCCTCCTTCATTGTACCGGACTTTACTCTCTGTTCTCCATTCATCTTTACTTTTTGTCCTTTACCTTTTGCTCTGTGCTGTACCTTTTGTGTCCCTGAATTGATTCTACTTACTGTATTTATCTGTCTGGACAGTACTGCACTTATTTGTAACTTTTGGAACGATTTCACTTTACCGTCTGTATTATGTTATTTGTATTGGTTGTGTACTCTGTGTTGTTTTCGTGACAACCGTTTATGTAATAGGTGAAAGAATCTATTATGTGTTATAACTTTGTGAAACTTATGTTTGTTGGTTTACGTACGTCCTTACCTGGGACAGGACTTGGATATTTTGGAATGTGCACAATTCTGTAAAACTAATTCGAACGGCTCATGTCAATCGAATTGACGAAAAAGTGATTCGCACTGCAGTCTGACATTTGAAACGGATCAATGTATTTAATTGACTGTTTTAATAAACATAATTAATCAAAGAAACAGAGAACTCAATGGTACAGGTAACCCCCTTCAAATGAAGGACCAAGTCGTTTCCCGCACCGGATCGCGACTCCTGAGTATTTATGACGTTTCCTCGGGCTTAACCCATCTAACACATGTAATGAAAAGTGAAATGACGAAAACGTGACGGACCAATCTCTCGAATTTGACGTAAAGCAACAGAGTCATGGACATCAGCCACGTTATTGTTATTTCAACTTAGATTAGAACTCGTCCTTTGTTTACAGAAATTGAATCATTGTATAGACTGTAATTGCTAATTGTGTGTAAACCGTAAGAAATATTTCGTTTGAGCAGTTCTGGTTGACTGCCTTCATCAAAAACGTTTCATAACTCAGCAAGACAGAAAAATGTACATCCGTAAGTTGGGGGGAGACATAACTAAAACAATATTTTACTTGTCTGTGAACTCAGTAAGTAAACATCACTATATTATTAAAAAGTAGACGTTGCTTCTTGCCGGTTGCGTTTAGGGCGGGTAACGTTTGGCTAGTTCAGCTGAGGCTCGACAGGCTGAAGTCTCGTTGCGAAAAACCTCGTGGAGTGGGGTCGACGTTTAGCCGGATAAGAGCAGATGAAAGCTCGGCGGTGTTATTATTATGTTTACTACTAATAATAATGGATGAAAACAGATAAAAATAAGGAGACACAACGCAAAAATCTTCCAACGTTACGGTTGCTGGTAAGAAACATTATTTAGTCAGTGGTGTAAACATCAAGAAGGCCAAACGGACGTTTCTGTATCCAGAATGTTTATATGTCCCCGCGGCGTCCCTAAAACAATGAATTTGTAAAAGAAAAGAATTATAAGATTGTTAACAAAACCCGGGGACAGTCAGTGTCCCGGGAATTCTTAGCAAGATTGAAAAGTGGGGGAATGCGCGCGGGGAGGGTTTATATATAGATTATCATATAATTTATAGATTCATATCGGTTTGATAATTAATGTGACGTACTTCTTAATATATATAACTCTTTCTTTTTATACAACCAAATAAATTCTATAAAATCGAATATTTACCCCAAAAAGCCAACCAAGAAAGAAAAAAATTCATGTACAACACGGATGAGACTAGACGAATTCATTGTAACCAACCAATGACACCTTATAGGTGTCATGTTAAACAACCGAATGACACTAGTTAGATGTCATGTTAGCAAACCCATTGACACTAATAGATGTCATGCTAACACACCAATGACCACTTCTAGTCATGTAATGTACAATGAATGACTCTAAAAGATGTCAGTAGCAGTCATGACACTCTATAGTTGTCATTGGAGTAACATGACATCTAACTAGGTGTCATTTGGTGTTACGACATGACCATTACTATTAGTGGTATGTATAGGTACACCATGATGCACTAGTCAAGATGTCATGTAACACCAATGCACAACTTGAAGATGGCATGTAATATCGATTTTATGACACTTTAAGATGTCATGTAACAACCAAGACACTAGAAGATGTCATGTAACAACCGATGACACTAGAAGATCATGTAACAACCAATGGACACATAGATGTCATGTAACAACCAATGACACTAATAGATGTCATGTAAACAACCAAAGACACTTCATAGATGCTCATGTAACAACCAATGACACTAAGAAGATGTCATGTAACAAACGTCCCGAGAGTCATAAACTTGGCCTCAAGTCTCACTCTAACAATCCGAGCCAAAAACCGTGAGGTTGAAGACCGAGAGGAGGTTTCAAGGGGTACTTCGGGAGACGATGGCGCTGTTACAGTTCCCCCCCCACACGATCACCTCATACCTTCGGGAGACATAGCGCTTACAGTTAACCCCACGATCACCTCACGTGCGGATTACACAAGTTTTATCGCCGCGTTGAACGCCCCGGCCATGGGACCTTTCTTTAGAACGCAATCTTTATGTTAACACCGCAGCACTCGCACACTTACCTCACTTTACGCACACAGAGTGCGGTTTACCCACGTCTGAACTCTCGAGACAACAACCAATGACACTTAATAGATGTCGATGTAACAACCAAATGACACTAGAAGATGTATGTAACGACCAATGACACTTATGGATGTCCATGTAACAACCAATGACACTAGAAGATGTCATGTAACACCAATGACACGTAAAGATGTCATGGAACAACCAATGACACTAGTAGATGTCACTGTACAACGAGAGCACTACAAGTGTCATGTAACACAAAGGACACTAGAAGATGTCATGTAACAACCATGACACTAGAAGATTATGTAACAACAATGACACTAGTAGATGTCATTGTAACAACCAATGACACTAATAGATGTCATGTAACAACCAATGACCTAGAATATTCCCCCGCAACAACCCACTCGCGCGACACTAATATGTCAACCCTACACAATGTTGACGATAAAGATGTCATGAGGTCTCAACGACATTAAAAACCAGAGCTTGTGTCATAAAATGAGATTTTTACATATGTCATTAAATGACACGTGTTTGTGACATTTTATTGACACCTAAAGTGTCGGTAAAAAATGTCACGTTGACAGTAGTTGGGACAGTACACTATTAGATTTGATAAAATCCATTTAACTCGTTTGTGGTAACCCTCACTTCCGACTTACCGACTTTCGAGGTCCTCTCCTCGTCATATACCCTAAATTTCCCCTGGATAGTACGTTTTACGTGAAACACTGGACAGAAAAATATGTAGCATGCGATGCTGGCACTCGGCCCCACGGCCAAGTTGCAGGGGCGCGTCTGCATAAAAAAAATTTATACCTCACACCTGAAGATGAAACTCTCCAGGGTCAAGTGGAGGACGGCACCAGGGAAACTCGTTCCCGGTGGCCCTGTAGGGGAAGGGGGGAGTGAGGTAACGAGGGCCCGCGCACATGTTATCACGGGTACGAGGATCCATGATCTGAAGAATGATTCCTACCCACTTACGTCCCTGTGTAAGTGACACACACGACACACGAGACGTACCACTGGTAATTTCCTCCCAAAGTAGGGAGGGTTAAGATATTACACATGGGCCACGCAGCCCCTTGAGTGCGTCGCAGTCTTTTATTTTGGGAGAGAGAAAAGGAGGCATGGGTTTAGAAAATTTTTGCCCACATGTTGACTCGCCTATGTCTAAACGACGCTGGACTGCAGTTTAGACAGTCGGCCCTGGGTGTAATTTTCAACATATTCTTGTTTACGGACTGCACAAAACTCATTATTAGAGCAGAAACGAATGTAACCGTTCGGAGCGATTTGTGAGTCCGATTGGACATGATCTCGTGTACACAAATTTTCGTCCTTTATTTTTTTCCTTGAGTGGCACATCATTTTTGGGCGTTCTGCTTTTTTCGTAAACTCGAGGTATGACAAAGTCTTTATAAGAACTACACAAATCTCGTCCTACCGCCAAAATAGTGTGTCTAAATTTGAAATAGAGGACCATCTTAAGACTGACCGTAATCGAGGCGGAGGAGAAAAAAAAAAGTCATTCTTGGGTTTTAGGCGAAAAGAGACATTGCAGGAAGAGTCAGCTAATAAATTAAAGGCGCGAGGAGACAATAGTGGCCTCACTAACAGACGCGGTAGAACTCATGGCAGGGTACCGCGAATAAAGACGGCCTCTCGCATATTACCATCCTGACTAATTGGCTCCTAGTGGTCTGGGTAGGAGGCATACTTTAGGTGTCTATGAGCGAGGCAGGGGAATGTACACATAGCGAGTGACTAACTGCTACGTCCCGTACGGTGACTAGACTAACGATGAACCTGGATCTCGTCAAACAGGTAACCTCCTTCTTCTTATGTACTGTTGAGTGCTCTCAGTGAGAGTCAGATATGACACCAAAACAAAGTTAAGTAGATAGTAAATCAATGTTTATACACTATAATAGACTTGTGTTTCACCCAGTTTTTAATAAATAGTAAATAACCTTTGGTAAAAGGTACTAGCGAAAAAGCCAAATATGTTAAATTCTTACCGAAATAGAAAAAACTCTTACTCAAAAATAAAATAAATTAAATAAACCCAGATGTCGTCGTACTTATGCTCTTACAAACAAAGGTCCATTTACCAGGATTGTCTCCGCACCCACAAACACTTTTTTACTTGCCCGCTGTCTCGCCGACCGACAGGTCGTGCTAGTCGACACGTCGCAGTAGTGTTTGCCTGCACGAAGTGCACTGGAGGCCTCCTCTCCTGCAGGTAAAGAGAATTTTTGAGTAAGGGACGACAGAGCACCAAAGGAACGCAGAAGAGGTACGAGGGACCACCCTCCTCGATTTCGCGTACCTTTGCTGCGTCTAAACGCACACTCCCTGCGTATTAGGAAATAGTTGGACCTCTTCCTGGGATTGTCCACAGACGCTTAATTCTCCACAATACTCGATCCAATACTCCGTACCGATGTTACACCACTTAGACAACCCATAGAAATTCGTATATTGAATGTAGTACTGTACATAAACATATTAATCAAATACGAGAGAATAGTTATATAAAACAGGTTTGAATCGTATTATATACGATCGAGTAAAGTTTCTACTGCAACGGGTAGTTAATTATCAAGACTTTTACCTCCAACTGTACACACACAACAAACGCCATTGTCGCAATGGTACAATTTACTGGTGTCTCCCCACACCAGGTAAAAATAAGTAAAGACAACAACACCGTACAATTGTTTGGGTTTATCTTGTACATTTACTCTCGATCGTAGGCTCTACATATGTCCGATACGCGTGTGAGCAGCTTCCTAACTAGACTTACAAAGTCATTTCGTAGATGAGGGTTATTCAATTTTGAAACTTACTGAATATACCAATTTGACTAGAAGTTTTCCAGTTGTTCCTAGACCATACAAGAGCATTTCAAATAACACCGCGAGGAAAATCTATATTTATACTCTCAGACTTAAACTGTATAACACTTCTTAACTACACATACGTCAACACAAAAGTACATATCGTCGCTATCTCAGGGATTCTTCTTAAACTGAACAACACACACTAGTAAGTAACTTGTCAATTGCTGCCAGTTAAATACTGTGAATTTCACGGTACGTTTCTTACAGTGTGGCTTTACATATCTACATATCTTGACTTATCTTCCTTATTCATTGGGTGCACAATAATGCATATTTAATTAAAAAATGCATACATTTCTTAACAGACTCCTGGAGAGGGGGGATATTCTCTAAATGTTCAGTTGTTTTTTTAAAGTTAAGCCGTTAAATGTACATTCTGTGTCAAAAATACACCAGATTTAGAGGTAAAAAGTATCCAGCTAGCTTAATAACAACTCTGAGAACTGCATAGTGTGGACGTTGGTTCTGGACTATTAAAAGTGAACAGTATGTTATTTTATCTTTTTTTTTCATCTTGCTAAGATGATGGCAAAAGATGCATCAGGATACTTAAAAAGTATCTCTGTACTAACACTCATTGTGGGATCATTGTAACCCAAAACAATCTTTCTCTATCTTTTTTCCCTTTTCAATGGTTTGCAAAGGCTAAAATCCCAAAGTTCCCTCCAGAGGGAGTTTCTCTCCCACACACTCCCCCCCCCTGCCCGAAACGCCTCCATTGGAATCGTTGATTTACTTCGCCGACATCAATATGTCACACTTGCAATTCTATTGGCTAATGCTCAAACACATTGTGAGCTATATGCTTAGAGGAGGGACATCTCTAATCGGTTGGCCAATCACAACAGAGCCAGCAACCAATCAGAGCATACTGGGCTCTGGTTTCAGACAGAGGGTGAAAAGAGGTGCTGCAGCACAGTATGAGAGAATAAAACCCTTTTCGAACTTTAAAACATTGGTACAAAAACTAATAGTAACATAACAAATCATAATAGGGCACTAAACAAAGTCATAAACCAAGTGTCTACATATAACCAAGCCTTAACCATAGCAGATCAGAAAGGGATCATGCTGCTTATTTTTCTTCCGTGAATTGTTTCAGTTCTTGAAGGCAATAAACTCATGTATATTGTTGATGTCAATACATCAAATACAAACTGATATGCGTGTTAATCTTCCACCAGGAACCCATTGGCAGTGCTTTACCCTGTGCAGATTGGAGCGCTAGTGTTTCAGGGTGTGGTGACAGTGTGGTCAGGTTAGTGTCTATGTCAGCCCACAGAGCTACAGCTTTACAGCTGAGGGTTCTGCATCAGACCAACCACAGCCTACTGAGGAGAAGGTCAGGGCTCCTCCACCAAATGTCACACTGCTGTTTTAGGCCTGCTTTAACTCACATCAATACTTATGGCGGCATTGCTCGTCATTGTTCTTCTTAGTGGAATATTTCATTCTTTTTCTGTTGCAGGAGAGGAAAGAACGGAAACTTTAACAAATGGGTTTAGTAATGTGAAACAGCCCACCTTCCACCACACACATGCACATAGACTCAAACACAGTCTTGTAATTAGATGTCCAATCAATCAACTCCCATTCCCCCCTCAGTTAATAAGCAATTAAACTCCCTCAGAGGTGTAAACATTCAGCCAATCAGGCCCAAACACAACAGCCATAAGCCAATCATAGTGTCAGTTTCAAAGAACAACAGGACATAAAGAGAGAAAATTACAGGACAGAATACACACACACACACACACACACACACGCACACACAAACACAAACAAACAAACACACTCCTACATTCCATTCCTGCCGGGAATGGGACACAAAAATAAGATTCACTGCTGCCCACAGCTTTCAATGCAAACTCAGACAACATTAGACAATTTAGGTTCGTATGTTCACCATTCACTGAAAATAAAACAAGTACAAGACTAATATTGTATGATGTCAAGCAAATATTAATTTATTATATAAGTATATACAGCTTTTGTGAAATAGTACCAATTTTGGAAAACAGGTGATACAGTGGGCGAAAGGAACCATACACCTAGCTTGCTTTGAAAGCATTAAAGAGATCAAATACAGGATATCATCACACTGTGCAAACATGGAAGGTTTTTTAAAGCGGCACTGCAGTCGGGCAGCTTATTCATCCTAAAGAGCACTGCTTCTACTTTTGTATTATGTGGCTCTGGAAATGTCTTTCCAAAAATTACAAAATAACCCTTATCATGTCAAAAGTCCTACTGAACAGCATTCTGGGAAATTTAGTTCTCAGTATTTCTCAAGCTTGACCCATACTCTGTCTAATATTAATATGCTTACTTTTTGACTACATAGATGTTTGCCTCTGCTTTGTATTGCCATAACACGTCGAGACATTAATGAATTAGGCAAACGTATTCTTCAGCAGTAGCTTTCCTAATAAAAGTTTTACAAGAGCTTTAAGTATTGGAAGTGAAAGTGATGATTGAGGCTGCACTATTGAAAAAATGTAAAGCATGACAGTGTAATATTTGTTGGAGATCTTTGAGTTGATTCTGCCATATACATAATTAGCTTTATATCATGTGATCATTTAGATCACAAATGTGGTCATGTAAATGTGATCATTTAGATCATGTGAGGCTAGCGTTGGATAAACATCATCTAGAAAACCTATGCATTGTCATAATAAAATGTCAAACAGTTGTGGCTTCTCATCTATTCATATTTTTCATGAGCCTCTCACATCATCATATCATCAATATGTATCAGACAACAACCAATCACAAAATAATCTCTGTAAAACTACAAAGGCAACCATATGTAAAGCTACAGACGGCATTAGAGGTATGGCATGACGATGACTTTGACTCAAGGTTGAGTCCTTCAGCCCTCCTTGTTGTATTGTTTCAATGCTAGTTTCTCTTTATAACATCCTCTTGAAGCAAACCAAATCAACCTGTACACATTCAGAATATCAGTGTATTCATGCAGGAGGTGGAAGGTTGTAGAGCAAATCCCACAAATAATTACTTCAGTGAACAAGGTTTAGTTTTACAATCCGTGATATTTGATGTCTCAACATGACCAGATAAAAGTATTTTTTTATGTTGTGTTGCTAAATTAAATGTGAAATTCCACATGTATTATTCAAATCACATCAATTACCTTTGGAGGTTAAAGCATATATAGAACATCTGGTATCTGCTTTGAATCTAAATGCTTCTCTTCATAAAACTGAAACCTCATTTCAAGGCACTCTCACAGGTGTTTTTCCACCTGAAGATAAAATTCAAGTTCATTCAAATCTCTTAAAGATATTTCAAGCGCTTGTGCTGGAAGCATTTCATCGATGAAGGATGAAACCTACCCTTGGACTGAGGGCAGAGTAAAGCAACCGGTCCTAGTGACCAGGATGTCAAGTCTTCACAGTGACGGCATGATGGTGGCTAATGAGGTGTTGCATTAAGACACATATCTGCAGCACCGAGCAATGGATTATCTGATGTTATCCGTACAAACACAGAGGCTATGTACAGACTCACAATGATTCATATATACACACAACCATAGAGGTGATATGAGCAAAAAAACATGAACTATTTATATAAACATACTATTAATGAACAGTTCATTATATACATTTAATGAGTGGTAAGGTACATTAATAAGCTATGACAAAAATGTACTATTTTCAGCCTGATTGGTTTTATTAGGCTTCTTTACCTGTACTACTGCCATTACACTGCACTGAAGGATTATATACTGCAATATGGACATGAGGTATGTTGATACGAAATAACTAAATAACTTTAAACTCAAGAATGAATATGAGTATGTACATATGATTAGATACATGCTGGTTAAATATATATATATACAGTATATGCACATAAGATTGACTAGAACTATAGTGAGATTTATTTTTGGTAACGGAGTTGGAAGACACAATGCTACTTAGGTTACAGAGTCCTGGCTTTGGGGTCCGGCGTCTGATATGATGGAGCTGAAGTCGGGCTGGGGACGCCCTGGGATGAGCATACAGCAGGAAAGGCAAAGGCTCCTGAAGGAAGAGGAAAGAGCAACCCAGGCCACTGGCTAACAGAGAGAGGCGAGGACACGGCCCTGAAAGCAGCAGGAGAGCGAAGCTGACAACTGCCATGGGGCCCAGTGGAGGGGCTGCTAATGATTGTTGACCCCGGGCTATCAGGCCAGGACAGAGAAGCACTGCAGGCCTCCGGACCTGGGGCTGTCCATGATACCTAACAGGGTCAGATAATGGGCCGATTTTGAATTTCACAATAATGATTAACTGCATGTTATAAAATACAATCAATTAGAAAGGGTTATTGCTGCCCATTATATGTAACACTTCCAGGACCAAACTTTACACTTTTCTATTTACTAAAGCTAATGGTTAATTACTGTCAGTGTCAGGGAGTAATGAACTAAATATAATCAAACTAGTACTACATCGTGTGTTGTCTTAAAGGTCACCTATTATGCAAAATCCACTTTTTAATGTATTTTATACATAAACATGTGTCACATCTGTGTAAAGAGATTCTGAAAGTTTCAGGAAAAAAGATTCGCTCACTTTTTGTCCTGATCCATTTATATAAAAACCTGTCTGAAAATGAGCCGATCAGATTTTGGCCACTTTATGATGTCATAACGATTTTTTGGCTTGTGTAACCATTAGCCAATTACCAACCAAGGTATTTGGAGCCAAACACTTCAGAGACATGTTTTGTATATATCTGAGACCTATAATATATTCATGAAAAACAGTATAATAGGGGACCTTTAACATATACAGTAGTTTAAAATAATTGTAATTTCCCATAATCCTAAACTAATCAAAATGCCTAGTCATTTCGTTTTGTTCTCCACTTCAGGCTGCATTATCTAAAAGCTGTGGGTATATGCACAACTACCACTGTACCTCTATAATCAACTTAACTTTAAAAATATGTTTTAATCATTTTTGTTTTATATGAATGCAGAGCAAACTGGTGCACAACTAGCAGGAGACTCACGTCTGAAGCACTTGTCAGCTGTCCATGTGTTCGGTGCATAACCTGATTCCAGAGCTGCTGCCCACTGATGCTCAGAGAGTTGGTGCCAGGCCTGTGGGTGACGATAAGCACCTCCTGGGCCCAGTCCTCCATCAGCCGCTGCAAGTCTTCAGACAGGTTGTTTTCATTGGCACTCATGGATAAGCCAGTGTATGTGGCTGTCTTGTTGTTGCTGTTATTTGCCTGAGCTTGGGCCAGTCCTGTCACCGGCTGATGAGAAGGAGGCGTGGCACCGGCAGGCGGCTGCTGGGATGGATTGAAAGCCCCTGGCCCAGCTCCAGATCCTGAAGAGACACAAATACACCCATACCATGAAATCATGTTGTTGAGTTAATTTAACCAATTGAAATCAACCCGCCTTTGAACTCATTTTAGCCAGACACAGTCATTTTACGTACTGCTGCCACGCTCTTTGCCGAGACACAGACGCTTCAGTGTTGTCCCTGTAACACAAAAATACTTTATACAAATGTACATTTCCATTAGCTCGTAATAATGTTAAATAACAAGATGCAGTGCAAAACAAAGATGCTGAATACTGCCACAAAACAAAGAACCAAAGTAAAACCAAAGTAACATTCAAAGCAATCAGCCCCTTAAAATAAGTGAGTCCATTTATAAGCAAAATCATGCAAGTGAATTATCCATATCAATGTGCATTATCAGTTTTAGAGAGATACAAAGATAAAAAAGAGAGGTTAAGAAGCAATGAGAAATTAAAAATGTTATGGCTGATTGGGGGGCATGCAGAAGTCTATTGATTAGTAATGGATGGTGGTTAAGTTGAATTGTTCAAATAGCATCAGTATGAGACACTTGAAATGTGAAATAATGCCAATTATTTATAAAAATTAAACTTCATTTTCCAAACCTCAACATTCTGAAAAGGGTAATAGTTCATTAAACAGGAACCGTGAGTATAAATACATATATAATAATAATATAGATATTAGAGTCAATCAAAATCTCTACTTTACTTTTTTACTTTCATGGGTTTGAAAAAGCCATATATTTTGCGCTATCAAAAATAAAAGATAAAAGAAAGTGGTAAGGATGAGGCAAAGCGTTAAAAACCTGGCAGTGTTGCATAATATTTGGCAAAGACAGAGAAAAATATATCAGTAAGCTGAAAGTAGAGAAATACAGGATGATGACGATAAACAGAAAAATGAAGCTATGCGGGAAGAGAAGAGGTACAAACAGATAGACAAAGACACAGGCCCACTGAGAAATCTAGCTCGTGGCTTGCTACTCGATTTATAGGTCACTCTCTCTGAAGTTTGGGGGTTATTAGACCAGCCTGTAGAGGAGTATAATCAAAGAGGGGAGAAGATAACAGGGTAAGAAGAGCACATACTGAAATACCCAACCTTATTGTAAAAATCCACAGTCATGTATTTGTTACTAATTCTCTGTTGAATAAACATGTTTACAGCCTTGTATTTGTGTAAAGACTGTCAGGCTAAGATCTTTGGTTGTGTGCTCACCTTGTCCCTGTGGAGCTTGTGTGCCAGTGCCGTCTCCTTGTAGACCACCGTAAATATTATCAGAAGACAAAGAGCCCTTGAGGGAACAGGGCTGCTGAGTCTGCACAGGCTCTGGCGTTGAGCTGGGAAGGTGACTGGTGCATGACCGAGCCCTTCCTTGAGTGGGGAAAGACCCTTTGGCTGGAGAGCCATTTAGGCTCACTGTGGGTTCACTTGTACCTGTAGCAACAACTGAATACACACACACAGGCATCAGAATGGCATACTCATTGTGCCAGTGCTGTAAATATTCAATCTTTGACATTCTGAAAAGTGACTCACCTGTTCTGCTTGAGTCACTACTTTTGGTTGTCACATTTCTAAATTGTTGGACCAGAGGGCTGAGAAGTTTGCCAGGCTTCAGTCTGTGCTTGTTGGACTTCTTCCTACGCCCCGCAGGTGGTGCATCATGAGAAAGACCCAGGCCAGGAGGAGGAGCTTTGCCAAGCCGGCAATACAGCAATTCCACTTCCCCCCGCTGATTGGCCTGCAGCTCAGAGATCTCCCTCAGATGTCTGAGGGGATGGAAGCGACAGCATAGTTGTCACTAAAAGTGTCATGAAAAGACATTTAATAAGGCCAAAAGCAACTATGGCTATACTCACTTCTCCCTGAGTCTCTGTAGTTCCCTCTTCATGTCTGAGTCCTCCATCTCTGAGTCATTATCGCTGCTGGCATAGGCCGAGCCGTGCATGCCTCCATGCCTGCTTGGTGAGTCAGAGCTCTGCACACTACTGCTGCGCCCTGAGCGACGGAGGAATGCCACTGCCCTCTTCATGAGGTCACTTCCTCTGCGCTCAGAGCGAGTATGTTGTGACGGGGTGGCAGGAGCCATCTTTGCAGGACTGCTCTCAGCCCCTGAGTCTGAGGACAGGAAACGAGCATGGACCGTGACATCCACAGCAACAGAGTTGGATGTCACGGCCCGAGGCAGAGTTTCCCTCTTGGCCATTGATGGAGGTGTGTCCAGGTAAAAATCTGGCGGGGCAGAGTATCGGCTGCAACGCATCCTCTGAGTCATGTCATCTTCTGTGCTAACCACAGAGAAACGGCCAATTGTGGTGGATTCTGCTAAGGCCTCAGCCTGGATGCAGTCCTCACTGTACCCTACAGGGTGTGCTGGTGAGGCAGCGCTGCTCCAGCTCCTCTGCTTCACATCTCGTCTGTTGGCTGCTTCAGGAGGAACAGAGATGATCTGAAAAAAGAAAAGAGCAAATCAGCTAAACACAAGGCATTGTGCAATGCTTCTGTTAGAGCATATGCATTGAACTCATCTAAAAACGCAATTATACTTGCCCCTTAAAACTACAGTTGGCTAAATGTCTTTTTTGTCATATTTGCTGAAACTTCTCTCAGGATATAGTGATATTTTCAGTAATATGACAAATTCCTCATAAAAGTTGCCAACTGTGTTTAAATGTGTTTAAATGAGTAAAATCTTGTAATCATACTTTAAATCGGCCTCTTGTTCCAGAGCAGGAGGTGGAGTGAGGAACGTGTCTTCTTGACAGGGAAGCTGCAAACATTTCAACAACAATGATCACTGTGGCACTGCCAAAATCAACAAATAGTTAATGATAGCAGGTTGTTAGATTGATTAGTGTGTGTTGTACATACCACACACAGCTGAGTCACTCAATGTGCTCAAACTATCCATTCTCTCTGGAATTTGAGGCTAAGGTGAGAGATGAACAAAACAAGCAATTATTAATTACGATAAAACCATTTATTACTTTTTTATTATACACCTGTTAATGTAGACACAATCTTTAGTCGATCTCTAACTAAATATTTCTCATGAGATCTTACTGTAGATGAAATCTTACTCTAAAATTAGAAAGTGTTATTTTTCATGCAACTAAAATACTGTATATTTTCATTCAGTTTAACAAGTCACTGTGGATTGTACTTACTAGCTGTTCTCCTACCCTGTAGCGGCCCTCCCCTATCGGCCCCGGCGTGCTGTTTCCGGACCCTCCTGTGGCACTATCTGGACCCGGAGGAGACTGTATGTACTCGGTGCAGGAGCCCGGGGTCTCTGCAGCACTGCCTGATGGATACATGGGAGCATATTCCTGGTAGAGCAGGTTCCTCAGCTTCTCATCCAGTGTTTTTATAGTGCTGTCCACAAAGCCTCCACGGCCAAGCCTTCCTTCACCATCTGACTCACCATGCCCTGCGCCGTGCTGGGATGGCGCAGGGCTCTGGGGTACCGAGGACATTTTGGTTCCTCCCACGCTGGAAAAAGGCTGGTGAAGCACCACAGGTTGCTGTGGGCGCTCGCTGCGTACGGCCGAGGCATACGATACAGACGGAGGATCTTTGGCTGAACATGGCTCCTGGAGTGGAAGTGGAGTGAGAGGAGGCACAACCTTTAAACCGCTCACATCCAGAGATAAGGGCATAACCAGAGGGCAGCAGGGCACTTCGTCAGCCATAGCAACAGCATATGACATGTCGGGCATCTGCAGAGTAGCATGAATTGGAGAGACGGATTCCGAAGGGGATCCCCGTGACTCATCAATCGGGAAAGACGTATGTGGGGATGACGGGGGCAACGTTTGTGCTTTGGCAGGCTGAGCATGATGAACACTGGGCTGCACCGAGCTGCCAGCAGGCACCCCGGATGTCACTGACTGAAGGGTCGGGGGAGCAGAAACAGGGGGAGACAAGGTAGCTAAGAAAAGAGGGTCTGTGTTGGACATTATCGGAGGGCTACAGAATCCATAGACGTCATAGGTGAAGCCTCCACTTCCACCAGACATTGTGGACGACGACCCTTCTTCTGCAGGACACAAAAATCAAGATGAGAGAAAATTCTTTCAATTAGTGTAAATATATACCAACTTTTTTTTAAACATTTTATTTAAAAGCTATTATTGCACACAAGAGCTTTAGGCTGCAATTCATTCAGCTGCCACAAAGTAGTGCTATTGTTCTATGAAGCTGTATATTTTGGCTGAAATTGCTCTGTAGCAACAAAGTCACCTCTGGGTTTTGCAGTGACACTGTCAGCAGGCTGGGTAGTGGTGGAACTGCCTGGAGACTGTGTAACAGTCCCATCAGACGGGGTCTCCTGGCTGGATGTGGGCGTCTCCTCAACGGGGCAAATTATGAACCATCTCTTTCCTGTGTGAAGAATTGTTCAAACAATTTCCACTTATTTTCTTCCAGGTGAATGTGACATTCAAAATGAAGACATGCAGATGGATACAATATGAAGGGCATTATTGTTTTACCGTTCTGCTGGTAGACAGGCTGATGTGCTCCAGGCTGCTGATACTGCAGAGAGAAAGACAGATGACAATGAGCTAAATCAATATTATTCTTGCCATTCTGTATTTAAATGTCTATAACCATATCTGATTGAGGGAGTAATGAACAACTGGTACATATAATCCAAATAATATTTGCAGTCAATTCTAATAGTTCAACTTAATTAGTATTTGCATACTGATTCAGGTAGCTAAATTACCAAGGAAAGTAATGATCAAGCTGTTATACTGTCTTAAAATATGAAAGTTTAGGACATTTTTAGTTGTTTAGATTGCACAAGTCAAGCGTTACAAAAGTTGACGAGTATAGTCCCTCTTACCTCTCCTGCCAGTCCTTCAAATATCTGGAATTGTTCAGGACTACAACTTAGGGCGGAAACCCTTTCTCCCTCAATGTCTTCATTCAGCATGTCTTCAGCTTTATCCACAATGTCCTTTAGCTGGTCAATGAAGATCTCTTTCTCTATCAGTAAGATAAACCCATTCTCTACCTGTAAGCATACCATTTAAAATATGTTAAACAGTGTCATAAATATAACCAAATAATTGTAGAAGCTTCAACTAACCATGTAAGTGGCAATTTCCTCTGGAGCATCTCCATCCAGATCAAATTTAAAGGTCACCATTTTGTGGTTGTGTGTCTCCAGCTGGCATTCAACCATTTTATCACCAGTGTTGCAAACCTGTGTGGGCAGGAAATACACTTAACAATCATACACATCACAATTTGTAAAAAACTATAACTTCAAAAATGACAGCATGACTCACATTTAGCATGCTCAGTTTGGGTTTGCTGGTCCTCTCTTGCCGGGAGCGTGTGCGGGCAGACTTGCGGTGATGCTTCCTGGGTTTCCCGTCCACCTTCCCTCCACTAGCCAAGCTGTCATAGCCATCACTTGTTTCCTTACCAGATGCCACATCAGAGTTAAAACTATAAAATAAAAAGTTTAACACTTTATTACCTCTATGTCGGTGTCAGCATTTTCACCACACAAAGTTCTATAGAATCTGTTAATAGCCGAAAAACTGTAAAAATCTTGACACACACACCTGTCATAGGCATAATTTGGTAAACCTATGGGTTTGTCTTGAAGCGCATCCTGAAAACAGAGAATTGTGCATGTAAAAAAAACAGTTAGGAGACCTTGGTAGAAGTTTCATTATTTACAGAAGGGATTCTTGCAAGAATATATAAAATATTTAGTAAATATATGCATATGTGTATTGATCAATATTACACGCAAAAAACATACACACCTCTAGACAGGACTCTTGTTGAAGGGTGCCGGATGCAGAGGTGGACTCAAAGTTTTGCTGAGTTGTGGCCACGCTGGCACTCTCAGACACTGAGCCTGCTGTCTGGATGCCAGCAGGCTGCAGAACTGCAGCTGGGACAGAAGCTGCAACAGGGGCTGGGGCTAAGCTTTTCGATAAGTTTTTTGGTGATTCAAAAGGGAGATCTGACGCAGCAATTGGTGCTTGAACTGGGGCTATCGTTTGCACTGCCGTCGGAACTTGTATTGGGACTGACAGTGGGTCATTAACAAAGGTTGGATCCAAAGTTTGAGGCATGACTTCAGCTCGATCTGATGCTGAAAGCTGTTGGGTTTGTGCTGCGACCAGAGCTGGTGTTTGTGTTTGGGACTGCGTTTCAACTAGAGCTGGACCTAAGATTGAGGCTGCAGTTGAAACTGTAGGAGCACTTGTTAAGTCTTGGACAGCTGTAGACATTTCTGCATCTACTCCACTTTCCCAGAGAGGAGTCTGTACAGCAGGCAACCCAGGGTGGATCAGGGCAACACTACCTTGTGGTGGAATCATCTGTACCAGGAAACAATAACACATTTAGGGAATTGTTCATCAATCAATTACAACTGGTTCATTTTTACCTCTAAATCCCTAAACACAAGCCCTGCATGCATTATATCCACAAGACACATTGCTACCTTAGTATTAGAGATTTCCAATGGCCCAACCACAACAGTGAGAACTAAGCTAAATATTCACCTGAACAGGCGGCTGAGCCAATTCCTGCTCAGGGTAGGGGGCAGGGTATGGGATAGGTTGTACCTGGGAGAGAGGTAATGAATGGGTGGTATGGAAGCTAAAGTTTGTCTGAGATGTCAGAGGGCCGCCCTGCTGCTGAGGCATTGCGGAGGACATGTACATAGCTAAAAGTGGAATAGGGAGTGCAAAGTTAGGCATGTGCTGAGGTGTGGACAGAGGGGTCTGAGGGGACCCGAGAGAGGACAGGGCAGAGTGAGAGGTCAGAGTAAGGGAGGGTTGGTGGAGTAAGGGTGAGTAGTGGGAGCTAGACATAAGATGGCCACTGCTGCTGTAGGCACATGGCAGAGGAGTAAGGGGGAAGGATGAGGGCTTGAGGCACCCTATTTGAACAGGATATGGTGAGGAAAACTGGGAAAGAATGGAAAATGATCAAAAATGAACAAAGGCAACCAGTCGATAGAAATAACATTCAGATTGGCCCTTTATGTATGACCTACTAACATTTGTAAGATGTTTCTAACAAGTTATCTAGCATAATTTGATGTTTCTAAGCAAAGTCACACATCATTTACATTTGCCACCCATTTGCTTTTATTCTATGCAAGCAAGGGTATGAAAATATTGCTTCCTGTAGCGAAGCAAATTTGCATCGTGGGAATTTGAAGTTTGGTGAACTTTCACGCAAATATCGCCATGGCAGGGGATGGTCACTGGTCTTTATGTGTGACTGTGCGCTAATGCTTCTACAACGCACCTGTGTGCTGATCTCATGGGGCAGGAGTGGGGGAGGAGTACTGGACACTGACTGTGGAAAACTGGTAGGTATGTCAGCAGGACTCAGGTGAGGTGTGGGCTGCTCAGCAGATAACAACTAAGAAAACAATGGAGAGTATAAACTGTGTGATGGAAATACAAAGTGATTTCTGCATTAAACTTAAGAAATTGAAGTCTAAGCTCCACTTTAAAAAAGGGAGCTGCGTGGCAGGCAGACTTAATTTGATCCAACTATTCTGTGGTGTTTGTAGTGTGCTGTAGCCCACAGTTAAGTTAAAATAAACGTTTTCCATACCTGGGGCAGGACAGCAGCTTGTTGAAGTTTGCACTAAATGGAGTAAAGGCAAATGGGAAGGAAACAAAAAACAAATGTAAAACCATTGACATATACACACACAAACAAATACTGTGCAATATGTGATGAGGAATTTAAAACGGGTATCAGATGCAGTTTGTACCCACCTCACATGCAGATATAACAGGTGATACTGAATACCGATGACAGAATCAGTATTTCTAAATATCAAACAAGCATTTGGGACAATTCCCTCTGTTGGCAAGTGTTGACTTCCAAGGTTTTGCCTTCTACTTCTGCTTTTTTGTGTCTCACTTAAGCTGTTGCCAGGGCCTGTCGCAGTTGGTGCATGCAGTACCTGCTCCTAGGTGGGTTGAGCAGTAAACTGTGGCTGTGGATTGCGGTATGCAGCTGGGAAGCTCTGTGCTGTCTGCCTACTCTGGTGCATAGTAGTGGCTGGTGTAGATGGATCCGAAATAGTCTGTCAGAAAACATATAGTGGGGTTTACATGTATTGGGCCCTGTTTTTATTTGTAGTCTGACATGGTCATGTTTGTGTAATTTAACAAGTAATGCGATAGAAGATGATGTGATGGAAAAGTGGATCAGAAGAGATATCCACCCTCATATTAACTCAGTGGGAGCACAATTTTGAGGGTGGGGAAAGATGCGAAGGGGAAGTCAGTCACTGGGTCTGGTTGACTGTTTGAGAATAGGGCCAAAAAGAAAAAGAAAAGTGTATGTAGGAGATGAGCCGGGGTTAGAGACTGAAGATAAATTAGCAGATGTGGAGAAAAAGTGTATATTTTTGTGTCACAGAGATGCTCCTCCCTTTGTCTTAACCATCATGAGGAGAGACATGATGCAAGCCTTTCATTGGAGGTGGGGGCTGTGACGCTCAGACGGAGGGAGGAGGGAGGCAGTCAACTCAGGGGACGCAGAGGTGAATTGAAATGACTTGCTGAGTCATGATGTGAGTGTGTATGTGGGGGCATTTGAGAAGATAATAATGATGGATTACGGGCTGAGTTAGAGAATACGAAGCCTGTGGCATGCGCTGGGTTCTATGCTATTGGCTAAGCTAGATCCTGTGGTGGACATAGAGTGGGGCTTTTATGCATTGTCTTAGTGAGAGAGGGTTTTCTAACCTTAATGCCTGACATGGTAGGACCTTCTTCCAACACACTGTTGTCATAACATACAAGGCAATTGTTGCAGTGTAAAATTCCAAAGATTTCAATGAAAAAAGTTACGAAAGTTTCCACAGAGAAATTAGAAATGCTGTCACTCACGGTTTGAGACTGATAAGGCCCCTGGTGCAGTTGTGATGCAGGTTGATGATAGGCCCCAGAATGCAGCTGATCTGTGGTTTGCTGGTAGGCCCCCTGGTGTAATTGAGAGGATGTTTGTGTGTAGCTTTCTTGAGAGGCCTGTGCTGTGGGTTGCTGGTATGGCCCCTGGTGTTGAGGCTCAACCAGAGCAGGAGGACTGTAGATCATCTGAGCTGTGGAGATAGGCTCTGGAAGCGATTGGTTGAAGATACTCTGCTGATTATTTAGATCATCTAATTGCATGGCAGGGCCCACTCCGCTGTCAGCTGTAATAACAGAGTGAATAAAACATTACATTTCTCAACAACGTCCTCTGCAGGAAGGACGGACACAGAGAAAGGACAGGGGAAGCATCTCATTAAAATTCAAAAGCTGGGTGATGATGTCTTATGATGACTAATCGGTCTTACTCGGATGCTGCAGTCTCATTTACTTTCAAATATACAAATGTAACGATTCATAGCAGTGTGTCCTGTCCTGTTAATGGATTCATGAGTTTGTATGATGTTTGTGTTCATGTGTTTTACTGATTGCAGGTTCTCACATGTGGTAGACGTGGTGGCTGGCACGGTGCAGACCAGAGTCTGCTGTTCCACCTCCTGTTCCTCACCATCTGTTGTAGCTAATGTGGCTGCCTGTGGCACGGCGGGTCCGAGCACCTTCAGGAGGTTCGGCTGCGGCTTCTTCACAGCTGGAGAGACAATCCGCTCCCTTTTCCATTTAATGAAAGCCACGCGGTCCCGGATGGACTTCCCAACTATCTTTACATCACAGTCCAGAAAAAAACCTGATTCCACCTACAGGACACATGCTAGATGATCACTGCAGCTCAGAACAAACTAAGGTTGTAATTCCACAGTATATGTAATCAATAAACAAATTGACATTCATTACATGGGAGAGCAAAGATCAACCGATCAGTTACCTTTAGTTTTAATCAATAATTACATCAAGCGTATGATTACTGACATGACCACTAAACCAGATACATTACCTAACTAAAAGGGCCCAGGATTGTGTTAGAAAGTAAAGACTGTATTATAACAAGACACTTCTGTATACAGAACCCTTTGTAGTGCATTTATACTACATAGTTAATAATCCACAACAAGTTGTCCTGATATATAAAGGCATCCCTTTGAATTACCTCCACTCCCTCATTGTGTGTCACCGTGCCTAGAAGAACAAAGAAGTATTGTTGCTATGGTTACCTGCAGCTTAATCTTCCTTACGCACTGAATTTAAGCTATTTTTGAAGTGTCAATGAATTTTAACAGACACAAGCCAGCCAATCAAAAATTGGTATTTTCAAAGAGTCGACAAATGAAGTTTGTGGGACAGAAAAGTGAGTCAGGGCCGGTGAAAAAGCAAAGGTCAATATACATCCAAACAAGTCTTAAGATAAAAGGGATAAATCCTTTGTTTAGATCTCCTGATTGTTCTGGTTTAGTACAACTATATACCCCCAATGGCATAAACGTTACAACTATTTTCTGTGCATATTTATCAAAATACAATGATTATTTTTGGTAATTCAAAGATTTTGTTTACCATTTCTTGGGCAACAACCTCTGGGACCTCATTATCCAAGTCAAAGGAAAACTCGATGGCACCAGTTTCCTTGTACTTCCCCTTCAGCTTTTTTGTATCCTCAACCCACAGCTTCAAGGCAATGGATGCTTTCTTGCCATCATCGTCTTCATTAAGCTCTACCCTCACGCCTGTATCCTCTGCAAAAAAGGCATGATTCAGGAGGTCCTTGATGGAGTACCTGCAGGAAACAAACAAACATCAGATACTGCCCTGGGCTACGGGCCACGATGATAGTGACCTCACATCAATGATGCATAACACACAATAACATTGACTGGGCCAGAGCCAAATAATGGTATTAACGTCACACTGCAGGAACAGAAACAAAACAACACAGGGTTTTGTTAAAGGTCAGCCTCTATCTATCTACAATATGCGTCACTGCCAAAGGTCCAGCTCCCCTTACCTTTCTTCCCATCTGTGGCAGATACATTCTCCGATTATTTCCTTGATTTCTGGGTCACTGACTTTGATGTAGCTAGCAGGTTTCACCCCCTGCAATACAAACAAGCACTAGCATTTATCAACTCAAGAAATTACAAATAGCAGTCCTTAGTGTGTGACTAGATACCAGGAAGTACAGAACGTGCTGTCTGCAGGGTAATAAAACATACATTCAAAACCCATTTTTCCCTAGAACCTTGACTCTGGGGATTAAAAATCTACTGCGGTACAATAGGTTTTCTTTGGCACTGAAAAGATTAAATGAGTGTTGAAATTAAATGAGAAAGGATTCAAAGTGTAAGATGGAGTCATTTTTTAAATAAAAAAATATTTAACTTTTGCGAGTTAAGGTCAGACTAAATGTGTGTATGCACTGAAAAAATAATAAATAATGTAATGTAATTCTTAAGATGTAAATCCACCCTTGCTTTGAGTTTTTTTTGGCAGCTTATGTTAGCAAACATTTCTACATCTCACTTTATAACTCTTAATTATGAGATTTCAAGACGTACTTTAACAACGAATAAATGTGGGCAGGTGTCATCAATTTTTAACAAGTTAAAGATTGTGTGGTTATTCAATCCATCAAAAAGCATTTGATTATTTATCGTGAAAACAATCATTGGCTGCAAACCCTGTAAATGTCTCCAAGTTTAACAGTCGATATTTATTTATTTCATTAAGGACAGCTAATCCTGACTTAAAGCAGTTGTAATAGAATTTGACAGTCTTAAATGTGATCTTACACTGGTGACTTTTCGGTAGATCTGAGCAGCATTTTGACACTCAGAGTAGGGATATTCTGAGGTGGCCATCTCCAGCATACACATCCCAAAGGCGTAGACGTCCACAGACTCATCATAGTGCTCCTCATACATCTCTGGGGCCATGAACTCAGGAGTGCCTAGAGAATAATGCAAGAAAACACGGATAAATGATAAAGTAAAATGCAGTTTTAAGTGTGTCATCCTATTTCAGAGGGATCAATGTCAGTGTCAAGGACTGAAACCCAACACAGCTGTTTTTAGTAATCACTCACAAGACAGACAAGAGAGAAATTGTTGGGATGCAACTTTGAAACTTTGATTTTATGTTAATCTTGTTTTAAAAAAACGTGTTCAATCAAAGCTTAAGGGCCAGATATTTCCCTCGGGAGTTGTTGGTCTTACATACTCCAGGTAACCAGAGTCAAAACAAATGAATGCAAATGTTGCTCTGTATCATTTCCCATTTCATTTTAAAAGGTGATAATGTCTCAACTGGAGCAGAGGGTATAAAGAGTTACTGCAGGTTTAAAACATATCTCTCATAAAGACAAGGACTTACCGATAACACTTTTAGCAAAAGAGGCCCTTTTCAGTGTCGCTAGGCCCAGATCGCCTATTTTGACAGAGCCTGTAGGACCAGTGATGAAGATGTTGTCACACTTCAGATCTCTGTGGATGATTGGAGGGGTCCTTGTGTGGAGGAAGTGGAGGCCTTTGAGAATCTGCCTGCACCAGCTCCTAAGAACTTTAGGCTTCATCACCTTAAAGCGCTTCAGATACCTGTGGGACGAAGGAGATGTTCAAGTTGTCAGCAGGTAAATACTTTTCGGGTTCAAACCACATTGACTAAAAATAAAGGCAATATGTATAAAACTTGATACACATGATGTTGACCGTCCAATTGTCATTAAACTGTAAGGTGAACTAATATTAGGAGACTATGTGCAACTTACAATCAGTGATTTACTGATGGGTATAAGGATGAAAAGGACACACATGAGCTAAGACGGAAAACATACCATGACTTCACCAATATCAATAATTATAGAAAAGGGTTTTAATATAGACTTACGTTTTAAGTGTCCCTGAGGTCATCAGCTCTGTCACCAGAACGATACATTTTTTCCCTTTAACCGGTGATTCCCAGAAGTCATAAAATCGCACGATGTTGGGATGCTGGAGAGCCTTTAACATCTCTGCCTCCTCTTTGAACCTCTGTCTCTCGACTTTTGATAGTTTCCGTTCCTAGGGAGAAAAATAATTTGAATGTAAAATAATGAATTCTCGGTTCACCCACTCACTTTTGTCAGTATGCTAGAGCCTTAGGAGAAGCTCCAGTGCTGTTTAATGTATCCAAATTGAACAAGTTGTGGAGGGGGAGGAAGAAGGTGCTGAATCATCGTCGTTTTCAGTGTTTTTCGAATTTTCTGACAAGAGGTAAAGGAAGATAAAAATCCCCTTTAAACCTTCTTTAAATAGTGTACCATTCCTTCAGATGTGGGCACTCCGTTACAAATGCCTGTGGCTCATGTTAAGAGTGAACACAGCATTGGCATTTGGATATGTAAACATGCAGGACTGAACCATCTACTTCATTTGATCAGTGTGTAAAACACAGGACTCAATAAACTCACCCATTGTGAGTAAAATCCTGAGTGGTGTGATACAGAGACAAACACATCTGTCATGCCGGATAAACAAAAGATTACATTTCATTATGATGTATTTTTAATCAGTTAATGTCAAATGTGCTGCGGGTTAAAAATAAAAAGTAATATAAGAAAATAACAATAAGAGTTTTAAACAGCCACTAGAGATTCCTTCTCATCCATCAAAGAATACAAGACATAAAAAAGAACATAATCATTCATGTTAATGTTCAATTCTTCAGAGTTTAAATGCTATCTTTGGGTAACACGCCTGAGTGAATCCGTGTACACTGGATCGATATTTTAGCCCCTGCCTTCCCTGAACCGCTGTATAAATAGTAAAACAGCTGACGGGCGAACATCCTCTACATTTCTGTTCTCTCCAGTCAGCATGGCAGATACAACCCAATGGCCTCAGCCTCTACAAAATGCTGAATGACCTCTGGATTTTTTTCCTGCTGTCTCAATGCACACATTTTAATGGCAACGATAAGGTTGAATGTAGTATTTAAAATGTCTGGAATTCAACAATAACCTCTTGTACATCACTTTGCATTGATTATTGACTGATGCTGGGGAATCAGATTTCATTCAGTCCACAGTGACCTATGCAGTGTGCAGCATTACATGCTCGATTACGAGCGGCATTGTGAAGGATATGCCTCAACTGCTTCAGCCCTTTTCATAATGGTGATTCTCATTAATAACAAATATATTACAGTAAAACTATCTTTCTGGTAACATTGTCCAATTTTCCAGGAAGTTTATGTACAGGTTAGTAATGGTTCTTGGCAGAGAGAAGGTCTGAGCAGGGTGTGGCACAAAACAAAGAATCTTCATTTTGAACAATAAAAGCATAGAACAACAATATGAACAGCAGGTTTTTCTCAATAAGTGTGGATTGATGAAGAGACTAATGCTGAAATGAATATAAATATAGTATTCTTGAATTGCTGTGTATGAAACACTATGAGTGTATCTTGCTGTCCTTAGCTGAACCCCTCTCCTCTCTCTTTCTGTCTTGGTGCAGAGGGCTGAATCAGCAAGATTCACTCTCCAGTTTTAGTATTCCTCATTAAGCCATCAAACCCGACAAATAATGTGAAAAAGTGAGACACAGATCTCAAGCTGGTGAAATGTTTTGGCAGTTTACTGAATTAGGTTGCATCATTTGCTCACTTTGGGTAACAAATTGCTGTTTAATAATCATTCATTGAATAAATAAGTAACAAGTCCAGCAGGCTGTTCTGCTCCACAACAGGCACTGGCGTCTTTTTAAATCTTATTTATAAACCTTTTAATGAAAATCTATGTATTTGGCTGTCTCATTCTTAGTTTTACCCTCAAACACACACAGTATCTATATCTATTTAAGTTGCAGCAGCATTGTGTGAGTGATGCACACAAGCTCTGCAGGGCAAGGCCTTATCTCTAGGGACAGAATGGTTGAATCATCACTAAATCTCATCAGAACCTGCTCAGACGCAAATAGTTACTCTAAAAAAACATTAGAGCCTTACCCGTGAAGACTTGGATACTAAACGTACTCAAAGCTGAGAGGAACCAGGCTAAAATGTGGGTTGAAGTCGGGACAATTCATCACCTTTTGCCCAATAATTTAGGAACACATTTCCTTTATTCCAACAAGGGTTGATTGAAGTTGCCCATGCAAATAATGCTCGTTATATGTATAATATACATGTGCATAAAAAAAATGGTGAACTTCGCGTAGCCTCACTTGAATCTGGAGCTGTGTTGTTGCCAACAAAAAGCTGTGAGATAAGCACAACGTAATAGTGATTTCATTCTATGTCTAAACCTTATTGAGTTGTGCTGTGATTACTTATTCCCCCGGGCCTGATGGGGTGAACCTGAGTTCTGCAACAGTAGGAAGACAAAAAAAAAGCATCTGCTCTGGTCGTTATCAAGCCGCACCAAACCTATAAAATACTGCTGCAGGGCTGCGTCTGAAAGTCACAACCAGTATCCTCATTATGGTCACTTTAAGATAGACTAAAGTTCACAAATGTATGTTGAGCTCCAATACACAGGTAGCTAGCGCATTGACTCAAACAACGCATCTAATCGAAGTCTGATTGAAAAAATATTTGATGGGAGACACTGTAATGATGTTTTATTGACTTATTTCCAAGAAACTCATGAGCACATCTTTGGTAAACACAATATTTAAAGTACTGTAGTGCTTTAGCATGACTCAGTCTTAGACAACTGTCCATTATATCAACTAATAGAAGATGTGTACTATTGACAGTGGCTGAACCAAATGCCAGGGTCGTTTCCCTGGTAGTAATTTGCTCTATGCAGGCTGTAAAAGATTAGAAAATATAAATCCTAAAAGTTGATACATTAGTTAGTGATACAGTAAGCTGTCACTGCTATAATGTTTGTATTAGCTCCATGCTAAAATGATGACTAATTCAAGTGTCAAAAGATTACCTGGCAACACTGTGAATGGGCTAAACACTGTTAAGGTGTGAATGCTGAAATACTTTGATTTAATTTAGTTATATCTCAAGGAAGTATACAGCTGACAATTAGAATATTAAAGTCTCGTAATGTCTTTGATAAACACAAAAGTACATGATAAAGAAACATTAAGGGTGGGAATTATGAGAGGAAAGGCTGGAGCAAAGTGAGTGCTGACAAAGAGAACATGACTGACAGTCACTCACCTCCTCCTCACTGTGCCCTGTAACATTACTCTGAATAATGCCTTTTCTCAGTTCCCCCATAGGAACCAAGCGCAGTAATTCATCTGGTGCTGTAAAGCATATAGTACCTCAGCAATATCAGAGTATAAAAAACAATAGAACAGAACTATTCTGTTGATACAATTCTTTAAATCAATGAAAAATAAAAACACAACTAACTGCAGACTAATTCATCAATTTCAACCTGCTCTTTAAATGGTTGACCCTAGTTATGACAATAAAAGCCAAGAAATACAAATAAATAGACAGATAATCTGACTATTCACATTCACTCTAGGGTGGGTTTTGAGGCATCTGTGAGAAGTTAGTGTCACTTTGTCATGCAAGGTGAATATGACGCTTTACTGGTATACTACCTGAGAGATTCCTGACGGAGAGTTTGTAAAATACTATAATTAATTAAGTAGCAGCATCATTAAACTAGTCCTTTGTTTTCTTGAGAGAAACATATTGGGTTACCTTTGGCTGCAAACTGACTTTTTGGGCTCATTGTTGTTTTTTAACAAACCACTACCCACAGTGCTGTTAGAGATAATAATCATATAATAATCATATAATAATAATAATAATAATAATAATAATAATGGGTTTCATTTGTAACGCACTTCATATTTGAAGACAAATCCCGAAGTGCTATATCAGTGGCTAATGTTGGCCTTGAATGATGAATGAACCCACCTGGAGTTCACACCATGCCACTTCGACCCAGGTGTCGGTGTCAAGACCTTTATAGACAGTCTTGAAGGACCCTCTCCCCAGCTCAATGTCAAACTTGAGAAAGCGCCCTCCAGGTGAAGTGGACACAGCCTTCATCCCTGGCTCCTCTTCGTTCTCGTCACTTCCGGCTTTACCTGAAACGTCCGAAGGCGCCACCTCTACCTTTGGCTCGGCTTCGCTCCGGTGTCTCTTCTCCTCATCTGCACTCTCTGAGGGGTTGTCCTTCTTCCCCACCTGGCTCTCCGTGCTGGACGTCTCCTGGAGGCCCAGGTGGGTTCCTTGCAGAACCCGGGTTCGAGTCCTATCAACGATGGTCCTCAGGTCAATGTTCAGCACCGGGCTGCTGTTGACAGGCTCCGGCGTGTCCACCGGCTGCTGCTCCTCGGAGTCTGACAACCACAAACTCCGCCGGATGAACCTCTGGCGGACCAGCGCGCGATAGTCTGTGGAGGGGTATGCGCTGGGGTCACTGGCTCCTCGCAGGGCTGCCATTTGGATGTTGTTGACATTGTGGTCCGTCCCATTCTGATATATAGCCCTACTGCCGTTTGCATTAATGTCCGAATCTAAATTGGGTGCTGAGGAAAATGTGGATCCCAGTGGCGGATCGTTACTGGAATGATCCGCCGAATCCATCCCTGCTGCTCTGTTAAGCGCTTATCGTAGACATAGTGCAGAGAGGATGATGCTCCTCTCCCGGCGGTGAGAGAGTTTACTGCCTACCTGCAACACTCGCATGCAGTGACGCAGTTCGCCAGCTCAGGATGGATGTATGGCCTTATGCTTCAAATGTGTTTAGGAAACATAACACCCCCACAAAATGTCCAGCTCGGAGGATGCGCGCATTGCCACCTCACGCCCCGGTCCACCTTGCTGCAATACAGCACGGAGCTATTCAAGTTAAACCTAATGTGATTACCAGGTCAACATATATGAGCTCACGAACACAGTTCCCTCCACATTGCATAAGGTCTGCTCCAGCGCAAACTATATAATGTGATTTGTTCCGCAGACAAACCGCTGGCCTGTGTGAACAGAGGATGTTTAGGCTGTTTCGCTCACTAATCCCTGCAAAGTCACATCACGGGAAGACCAAGAGCGCAGCTGTCATCCCCTGTAAACAGTCATCCAGCGTTTGATGCAAATGAATAGCATGGTGTTCAGGGTGAAAATGAGTTCCGAGAAGTGCGACCTCAGCTTCTTTCCGTCGCTCCTTTAACTATCCTCCTTACTCTCCTTACAGTCCCGGGGAGTGCTTGATAGAAGCGATTATCAGAGATGTCTCACTGCGGCATAGTTTCCCTCAGGTCAAATAAATCTGCTCATCTGTCGTGCAGTTTATATGACTGCTGTCTTCCTGTATTTAATCCCGTCCAGGTTTAGGAAAACTAGAATATTTCACGGCACAGCCCACGCCCCTAGCAACAACACGTATCCAATAACTCGGCACGCTTTTAGGCGGCACCCTCAGCCTCCCGTGACAGAGGCTGCATGGACCCTATGCATGGCCACATGTCTGTCCGATGGTGGCGCGGTAAGCTTCCTGTGAGGAGATGTCTGTCTAATATATACATATATATATATGTGTGTGTGTAACGTACCAACCAAAAGGGACGCTGCTAGGGATTATGGGCTACCGTGTAAAACGCACCGGAGACCATTTTAATACAANAATAGTTTGTTACGTTGTGAACACTTTCTAAATAATTGATAAGCTTTTATAACACATGAGATAAACAGGGCGACTGTGACCGGTTGCTTGCCAAATAGTGAGCCCACTATTTGGCAAGCAACCGGTCACAGTCGCCCTGTTTATCTCATGTGTTATAAAAGCTTATCAATTATTTAGAAAGTGTTCACAACGTAACAAACTATTCGTAAACCCTTTATAAGGGTAGTCTTATTGTAAAGTGGTACCGAAATGTCAACATCAGGTTTTGTGTTAAATAAATGAGCTTAAAATGTAAATCAATCAGTTTTCAGTCTGTGTTTTCTCTCTGCACCACTAAATGCAACAGGAATATCTAATGAAATAATCACGTGTATGGGCTGACTGCTGTTAAAGGTTTTTCAAAGGGTCTGATGAGATTACAGATAAACGCATCATTTCGATGGAGTGGATCATTGGGTAGGAAACAGTGGCTAACTCATCCGGGAAGTCACTGTAGTGGGGTGTGACAAACGATGGCCAACTTCAATTGAAAGGCAGCACGCAGAACAAAACTGCTTTATGGGTTTAGCATACGGTTTGGGGATCAAATTACCATTCATCCTGCTTCTGAAGGGGCCTGCGGGGATGCCTGCAGCCCCCCTGTCACATCAAAGGGAGGAGTTTGTTCAAGGTATTGGTCTCCGAGGGGGTCAGAGTTTCAAAAAGGTCTTGTTACTATCTATTTAAGAAAAGGTTCATAAGTAAGTTCAATTGTATCATATATACTGCAATACAAGATTAAACAATGTATTTTTAATGTCAAACCTTTTATACTGTGTATTTGTTTTACTGCCAAAGTTCAATTTGTATTCACTTTTACATCGCATATAAAAATGTCCACTGTGTCCACTTCTGTCAAAGAGCAAGTTGTGTGTGTGTGTGTGTGTGTGTGTGTGTGTGTGTGTGTGTGTGTGTGTGTGTGTGTGTGTGTGTGTGTGTGTGTGTGTGTGTGTGTGGGTTTAAAGATGAAATAATCAAACGGCTGCATGTGTCAGAGGTAATCAGGTCAGAGGACATCACTTTAGTTGACTGACCTGCTGCTCCAAAAAAAGCTGAGATTATCCTTTCTCTTTGCATGCTCATGGCCTCTGTCAGAGAGCAGGCTTTAGGAGCAATTCATCGTTCTCTTGTCAAAGCTAATCAGTGACTAGTGTGAAACTGAGTAATGAGATGAGACAGGTAAGTAAGATGGTTTTCTGTACAAGAATAGTTGAATGTCAAAACAACACTACAGATTCTGCTGATCCTCATGGCCTGTGATCTACTTCATTGATTACAAGGAAATAAGATTAAAGTGGTTACTTTATTTAATAATGTATGAGGTACAATTTGCTTTCTATGCATACACACAGTATAATACTTAAAAAGACCATTGAAAAGGCCATGTCAGAGTTTTACCACCAGAGGGAGCCAACACACAACCCATAGAGATGTCTGACTGCCTTGATCACCGAGAGATGATCATGATGAAGGTGAAAATGATGGCAGAGATCATAGCTATGTGTGGCATTAATCAGAGCTCAATTTAAGAGATCACATATTTTAATCATATATTTTTGTGATTTAAAGAACCACGAAAAGCAAAGAAAAATACTTTAAATGCATTTGAAAGACAAAATGAGGTGTATAGCAGTGTTCGTCCAAAAGTCATACAACGCTAATAGCTTGTTAAGGTCTTGTACTCACCAATATTTTTTGATGCAGATTGTGTTTTATTATTCATTATTAATTACTTTAAAGAGATATTGTGTGTGTGTGTGTCTGGGTGCTGCTTATTGATATGCTTCTGTACATTAATTTCTATCATCACTGATATCTGAATCACATGACCAACCTGAGGGATTAAGCAACATTATGAGAGCACCTGACCTTCTTTGTTTGTTTGTAGCCTTTATTTAACCGGATAAAATCCCATTGAGATCAAACAAACTCTTTCAAGGGAGACCTGCAAAGTTGGTTACACATGAAAACAGAAAAACAACAGAAAACAAAAAGGACACCATACAACATAATTACAGGGTTACAATGTACAAACCTATCGACATTGACAGGTACCAAGATTATCATATTGCATTGCATCTAACCGTGCTTTAAAATGATGCAGCAGAACCAAGATGCTCAGTTTCAGTTCAAGCTAGAGGAGCTGCGCACATAAAAGCTTTCGTACCTAAATCAGTCCTACTTGGCAAATGTAACAAAAACACATCCTGAGATCTTACCTTACATGTAACAAGTTCATTCCTGTATTTTGGCAGGGGATCTCTCGCTTAAAGTCATGTGACTCTTTAGCAACTGTCACATGTCAAATGTGCCACAGCAACCTGACTCTCATGTGACATCATGATAATGCCCTGTAAACAATGAGTCACAGGTTGAAACCCCACAACAGCCACAGCGTTTATAGAGCAGCAATCATTTTTACATCATGATCAATATATTTCCATTTGAATATACAAAACAAACATTTCTACAGTAACCATTTAAAGATTTAGAGGCCTTATTGTTTAATGCACAATAGCTATAGCTAGAAAAGGAAAACCCCAGGCTCCTCAAAAAACGCACCATAATAGACAGAAAATGTATTAATATACAAATATTAAATTATCTGCTACTCTTGACTTATACAAATAGTGTGCTTTGATATGGGGGGTTGTAGCATATAAATTGCTGCCTTTGAATTATTAACTTTGCACACTTGTTTTGTTTTGTGTATTATTGTGATACTCTATGATATATGTATTTTCGTCTGTGAACTTGCATATAATTTGCTGTTAATGTTAACTTTATATTTGTATTATATTTGTATCTTATTCTAGCCTGTATGTTTAACTCATGTGTAATGTTTGACAATACTGCTGCTGTGACAAATAATGTTACCATTTTGGGATGGATAATTATCTATCTATCTTTGAACAAGCTCATGGTGCAGTACCACATTTGAACCACTGAGGGTCACTGTGTACCTTTTATTCACTCCCAAGGCGTTGCCTGTCTGTCCTGACTGACTGAGTTCTGAGTACAACAGACTGCAGACATTATGCACTCAAAGTTATTAATGGCATTGTTCTGATGTAAGGACAGTTATATTTTAACCCTCAATTAACGTAATGTAGATACTGAGTAATGATGCATGCATGACCAATAATCTATTCCACCATATCTAACCAGTAATTATCCTATCGCGTGCACACACATTAGAGGTGACAGCCTGATTGTGTCATGGCTGCAGTGATTTATAACTTTGTGGATACCCTTACTTTTCCACTGAAACTGAATACCTGTGTTAATTTAGTGTAATATGCCATGTCTTGCAGTTGTAATTTACTACTTGACATGATTACAGCTTTTGTTAAATAGTTTAAAGCTGCTCAGCTGAGCTCAACACTTTTTTGTATCTGTGACCTTGCCTTGGCTCTTTATTGTTGTTTACTTTGCTCACGTGCGTAAAACCAAAGCAGCTCTCAGTGCACACGGCTCAGTGAAGACGCTGTATGACCCGAGGAGCTCACAATGTTATTGTGGTGAGAGAAAAAAAGGGAGTATTGAGATACGAGGGTGCGTGTACTATATCGATAAACTTTAAGGGGTCAAACATCGGACAGAGAATTTAACCAGCAAGGTTATATTTTCATAAAGTTGTTTCTCATTATTATATTGGAGAAAACAAATACTGAATTAGATTTGTAAAATGGTTCAACAACCATTTGGTGCTTTCGTGTAACATAAAACGATCAATGTTAGTCTATTATCGAACACAGCAGCCATTGTGAGGAAGAACATTAAGTCCGATAATAGACGCACAACCAGCTGCTTGGTTATGCACGCAAATCCGATCAGAAAACGCAGCTCTATCACCAGTCTGACACTGGGAAAGTCTGCAGAGTGTTATCGAAAGGGTTGACGCTCCGTGAGACCAAAACGCTGCGCTCCGCAAGACGCACAGCCAAATGGGGGTGGGGGTTGTGCGTGTTTTTGGAGAGGGTTGGACTTATTAAGGCAACCAATGAGAACGTCTCCTGAGGTGGCTGCTCTGACAGTGAAGTTGTTCTGAGGTTATATACCCAACATCTTACTAGAAGGTACATTTAAACTGAACTACGTGGTGGAGAGAGTCGTACAAGAGAGGAGAAAGAGGCACATTTTCGGCACGACAACAACAATAACACCACCACCAACACCTGATACTATCTCACCAGAGATCCAACAGCCAAATAGGGCCTTTTGTGTTTGGGGCTTTTTTGGAAAGATTTTGGAGATGTCTAACGTCCAGTTATCGATAAGCGCCCTGGAGAGGCTGGTGGCCAGGAGGACCTTCCCCCTCTACAGGCGCACAACCGTGTGCCGCAACCTCTTCGGACCGGCGGACCACGAAGAACTAGAAACGGAGACGAAAAACAAGCTGCGGGAGATTTATGAACGGGACCAGCAGAGATGGAACTTTAATTTCGAGGCCAACGCCCCGCTGGAAGGGGATTACGAGTGGGAAGAGGTGTCCGTGGAAAAGACCCCGGTGTTTGTTCAGGACTCTGTGCAGAACGACAGGACCAGGGTGCCCGAGACACCCGTGAAGAAGAGGCCCTCTTTGGACTCCGTTCTCCCGGAAAGCCCTGATAATATGGATGTACTGGAGCGCCTGGTTGTTCCTGAGAGCAGCACTCCGTGTCCGGTGGAGGTCAACCAGGAGAACCGCACAGACAAGCTAAACTCAGGGAGGCCGGCGCACAGACAGTGTGTCAGACGGAAGAGCACGACCACCACTGACAACAACACACACATCACAGGTAAATATACAAATAAATACATCTCTTATATAATATGTTTATGCTTTTCGTTTTCATGACTAAACCCCGTACTTTCCCCTGCCTGTCTGCTCCGTGCGTAATTTCAGCTCTAGTGGATTCATGTGTATTTATATATATCTTTTCGTTTCCTCAGAGTTCTTCGTGAAACGAAAAAGGTCTACTGATAAAAAGACAAGTGAAATGAGCGCTTGCCACCACTCCAAGTCTCCTATCTCTGTGGAACAAACACCCCGAAAGAGAATCCGTTGAAGGTAAGAAGATCTCTCGTGTTTTTCTAAACTGTTCAAATCGACAAATCTTGTTTTAATATGTCATTTCTGTTTTGTTACACCTCGGGTTATCAAACTGTTTATTGTCAAGAGTCGTGTTGAACCGGATAGCTGCCTTTAAATAAATTATATCTGTTTTTTTCCTGCATTGATTAAAAATGATTACGTGAGCGAGAAAAAGCCCAGGCAGTCTTATCAGGGAGGGGGGGTGGGGAGAGTTGCGGTGGAGAAATCGCAGTAGTAGTGATAGTAGTAGCTGTAGTAACACCAGAGGTTGGGGGAGGGGGATGTGCGTCACGATATGGCGGGAAAAGTCTCGGCTAAAGGGTGACGCCTGCTTACTTCTCCTGTTTCCTCAAAAAGCTGATTGGCGTCTTTACTCGGAATGACTGCTGCGAAATACTCAGAAAACTTACCGTGTTTTTGTTTCCTTTCCTCAGGCGTTTTGCACTACTTGCCTGCACATTTTTGAGGATCAAGATGGGAAAGTTTTTCCCCGCTACTTAAACGCTGGAGAGGAGAAAAACAGCGGACGGTTTGCGGGAGAAAGGAGCCCCATAGCCGACCGGCTGCTCCGGCTCGGTGCGCCCGGCGGAGCGACACCAAACCCGGGCATAGACTCTCAGGACTGAACGGTTTGGAGAGGGAGAGGAAAGAGAGGACATTTCGCTGAATGACTTCTATCCAGTCCAAATGTAGCATTCATGTTGCTTTTGCATACATCCACTCGACAGTGTTAAATGTTTTAACATCTGTGCAATCCTAAATTACTTTAAAATAATTGTCTACACTGGCCAAAAGTGTACAGCTTTATAGAGACAACAGCCTATACATGTTTATTTTCCGTTAATGTTTATTATTAAGACTATTCTAATTTATTTCTTTGTGTTTCTGAGCCGTTTTTTTTTTTTCGTACAAGTGCCCTAATTATGTCTTGATGAGATGAGAATAAAATATGTTTCACTTCAACTTTAAACACATTTGTTGGTGCATTTTTGTCCATTTTATTTAGTTCGGCGTACTATATCTTGAAACTGAGAAAAAGAGACATTTATATTGTCTGGTTTCTGCCTCGTGATCTACATTTAGAAACAGCTTTATTGTGCATTTATTGAATGCTTTTATTTCCATTAAGAGTTATAATAGACCTGCCTTTTTTTTTTAAAAGACGATTCATTCTATTTAACTGCAACAAATCCCAATACACACCACCGAGAATCCAGGCAGTGTTATGGCACACGTCCATGTCTCTGCTCCTCCCCCGGGTTGCAGGTATATTTCTGTTCTCGGAGCTCCGCCTGTATATGTCTGCATTGGGCTGTAGTACACCTTGCGGGGGGAAAACGCATTGAGACGTGCAGCTCTGGGCCGCATGGCAGCTGCGGGATATAGGCTGGGATTTAAAGGCCCTTTCGCCTTCTCTAAAGAAGCAGCAGCTGCCTTTGGATCCCCGCTTTGTCCGCCACGAAGACACCCCCACATCCACCCGCACTCCACTCTAAAGACCCACTCATATACACTGTTTACTCCGCCGTGGATACACCGGGCGTGGAGGCCACCTGCTATTGCTGGAAAAAGAAAACTACTAGTCTTTGTAATTGTCCTATTGAAACAAACCATTCACCAGGTCATACTTGCAAGTTTACCCTTAATTGAAAGAAGCTGTGTGTGTGTGTGTGTGTGTGATAAAACAAAGGCACATTTCATAATTTCCCTCAAGTTCTCCCTTCGTTTGAATAGATTTGACTATCTGACACTAATGTTTTGATGAAAATGGAGACTTTTGATGGCCAGAGTGACTTTGTCAGCTTCCATGCAGCCATAAGCTCTGACGGGCTTGTTCTGATTCCCAACACAAAGCCCTCTCTGGCTCCATTCTTTCCTTTTTGTTGCCATATGGCAAATCCATGTAGACATAGCCAAGACCCATTCAGTCAGCCGCAGAATGTCCTGCATCAGAGAACAAAAGACACTTTGTCTGGCTGCTCTATTGATACGAATGGACGAAAAAAATATTATAATTAATCTATGGCTATATCCAGCTAATTAACGCCCATATGCCCACGGGGAGCTGCAGGGCCATTCAGCGTAGTTTTAAAATCTCAATAGTTTACATGTTAAAGACAACAGCTGTTCATGTGTTACTTTAATGAAGTCCCTTCTATGTTGGAGACTGGACACATTCAAGGCCTCAAGTCCCCACTCAGAGTTAAAGGGGTCATCTTTCTTTATTTGTCTCTACAGCTGTGCAACTATATCAAATGTGTCCCAATAAATAGAAGTTTAAGTCGCATTCGGTTTCTAAAAAAGGTATTGAATTCTGGCAAATACAAGAGGGTTCGGTTAAGGTCTGAAATTATTGAAGTGATCTTCCCTTTAAACAGGAATTAAACAAATCTAGTTGTATTTTAACCGGTAGGCCTAAATTATTTTTCATCAGACCATGCATTATAAGTGAGATGGCCACAGAATATGAGCTTCGATGCCAAGGCCTTGACTTTTGTGACCAGATGGATTTAAACAGTTTAAATGTAGCTCCTTAGAGTATGACAAATGATATCTTAATTCAGTCCTGCTGTATATATGATGTTCATAAAGGAAAGAGATGACAGCTAACATACAGAGCTCATTAGCAAACCCACTGCTAGAGAATATAATGAAACAACCAGCTGCTGGAGGAGAGGGAATCTGCTTCATGAGCTCTTCAGTCTCTCATCTGACCTTTAGCTCACAAACACTGTTACATTTGTGTCTGTCATTATTAAAATCCTCAAATGTTATTAGCTTCAATCAATTAATTAAATCATACCAAAATACTGTGTTATATATTTTCTTATGAGTTATGTATTGACAAAGTACAAATTAAGTACATTCTGTGATCACCTTGCAAATAAGAGATGAATGTGAGGAATCATTAACAAAAGCAACGTTTGTTTTTCCTTAAAAGCAACTGGACTTCCTTTATTTTAATTAGATCGAAATTAAATGTACTTAACAAGATTTATAAAACATTCAATTTTCAAAATAATAAAAAAACAGACCTCTTTTATTGTATCATTTATTTGAAACCAATAATAAAAAATGTGATTGCCAAAAAGAAACGAATACATCAACATCCATTGTATAGCCTATTTACAATATACATAGTTACATACTCATGTATAAAGGTGAATTCGAAATAAATACGAGTCTATTCGATCGTTATTAATAAATAAAGACGTTATGAGTGACGTAAATAAACCAATATGGGCGATCTTTAAGATTAATCAAATTCAAATAATACGTCTCATGTCTGTGCCTCTGCAGAGTCTGTTTAATCTAACTTTAGTAGAGTAATTAATAACATTGAATACCAACAAAAAAATCGTAATTTCTCAGTCAAATACGTCACTGGTTCTTCCAAAAAATATTTATCTTTTATGAGTCTGACGTAGCAAAAATATTGCGATGCAGCCACTTTGAAATACACGGTGGCTCTAAGTCTTCAGGAAAATGTAACAGCTGAAAACAGAATATCATAGAAAATAAAACTCTTAAATCGCATTTTCCTCTCAAAACACACACTTAATGGGACAGTCTGCAAAGGCTGCAATTAAATATAGAAAAGAGGAAAATCAGCCAAGGAGAATTAGCATTTTCCATGACCATCTGGCATCGGCGCAGGCGACAGGGAACAAAGGCGAGCTGGATGGAGAGGAGAGCGAGTGTGCCATCGCATTGACCTGCAAATGAGGCTTTGTCACCGAGTTAAAGCTCCCTGACCCTCTTTACCCCCCTCACCAAAAAAACCTTTTTTTTTTTTTTACCTTTACCGCAACGAATGAAGGTCTGAGTGTGTTTAGGAGCTGCAGATCAAAACAATGATTGAAAGGTGAAAACAACTAAGTCCTGCAGATCTGCTTTTTTAATTGAATCTGTTCAATTATATTTTGATGTTTAAATCAAATTGTTTCCAATGTTTATTTCCTATATTTTGTCAATTAAGGTGAGTTATTAACGTGAAACGAGGCAGCATTAAGGTAATTATTTCCTCTTGCCATTAGGTTGTTCAAAGAAGAGAAATAAACTTAAAAAAAGTGCTTATTTTTTGTTGCAGGCTCAGCTTTGACACCCACACGGGCCTGTTGAGCTACTTTACGCCCCAACAGGCCTCCTTTATAATCGTATCGGTGCTATTGTTGCACACGCCTTGAATTTATTTCACAATTGATACAGTTAAAGAGGAAAAATCCGATTTATTAAGACTTTTAATTAAAACGTTATTCCGGTTTTTGTATCTTTCTTTTCTACCCAGACTTGCAATGACACATAGGTGCATGTGCAGTGGGTGTTTTGGGGTGGGTACAGGGGGGTGGGGACTGCGGGTGGTTTGTTTGTGGGATTGTTGAACACCTGTGACCCCCCCCCCCCCTCACTCCACTAGTGAAGTGGGCAGGCAGACAGAAGCCCACGTGTTTGCATAAAGGTGATTGTATCCGGAGGAGGGATGTGCTGTGTGTGTGTGTGTGTGTGTGTGTGTGTGTGTGTGTGTGTGTGTGTGTGTGTGTGTGTGTGTGTGTGTGTGTGTGTGTGTGTTTTTCGGAAACGAATTGAAGTTGTGTCTCCAACGAGCCTCAAGAAAAAGTCCTTACTGAAATATTGCATGAGATGAACCATATTATGGTCACACATAAACTAAATACAGTAAGTACAACAGAGCTTCTTAAACGTTTATATTGAGTAAAAGGTATCAATTGACTCCCTCAAATATTTAATCATACATCAGGAATAAAACAATTAGAAATAAACATTATTTTAGTGGCACAAAGTCATGTTTAAAGTGTATATTATTGGACTTTAATCTTTTCAAAAATTCGGATAGAATGAGGCAGATCTTCGGTGTATCCTCAGTATTAACAGTTTGTGTATTTTCCCATTGAAATATACACCACATATGTCATGTATGTCATGGTGTAACAGGAGCTATTGTGACTTAAAAGAACATAAAGGACAACAAAACAGTATTCCAAAAGGCCCTTTAACCAATATACGCATTTTGTAGGTCAATGTATTTTTGTTTTGGGTTCCTCTATACGCATGGCCCGGTGTTTTTCTTTTTATTCTCTCCTGGGCCTTTTTCTCTTTACATCCACTCAGTATTCATGCTTGTGGCCAACAAAGAGCACGGCTCAATCCGCGCAGGAGGCGGTGTGACAGGGAACTCGTGGCAGCTTTTCAAATATCTTCTTTCTGTCTCCTCCTTTTCTTTGCATCGCGACTTTGGTCTCGGTTGGACGGGGTGAGGAGGGGGTTAATCAGCCTCCCACCTCAATCTCTAATTCACTTTGCTCTCCCCACGCATCAAGGGGATCGGATTTAACACTGGCCAGAAGAAAAGCAGATCCTTTACAATGTTTCACAACGCGATGGAGCGAGCAGTTTAATGTCTGGGCTGCGTCTGTGCACATACAGCCTGCTGTATAGGGAGCTTGTTGCGGTGAAAACGTATTAGTAAAAGTGTGTTTTACTACCTTTTAAAACGTGCTTTGAACAGTTTCTGCAATTATAAATGTGCACCATTGAATAAATGTTATGATACTTCATTATATAGGCTACATTATCACACTTGTAGCTAGATTAAATGCATGTTTTTATAACAATAAGGCCAAACCTTTCCTTTTATTTCAGAAAAGAGTAAAGGAAGGCACTATCTGTAGGATTTGCATGTGGAATAATTCGATTTACTGACCTGCAGGATCCGAGAGGTTTGCAGGCAACCGATGTGTACACTGCAAAAAAAAAAAGTGAATCTCAATTTTACCGTATACGGTTTTGATAAAACAGGTGTCTATAGCATACTGTCAATTAGATTTGTGTCTGTGATTATTTTTCTGTCAAAAATATATGAATACAGGAGGAATAAGAAACTTTTCCACCTCAAATACATGAATCGAGGCCCTAAATTCCCACATTAGAGCAACACTTGACTAGTTCACTTAAGGTGGGCATTTTCTTCAGTGTAAAGGCCATCAATTAAACGTTGTCTCTCCTCTCTATAGGACCGCCAGTTTTCCCGCCTGAAAAGGTGAAGAGGTCATGCTATTGATTTGCATGACACCGCTAAATTCCATCATGCTAATTCCAGCACAGAAACATTAGGAAGTGCTCGCATCCCTGACTTTTACAATTTACACTGATGAAACATGGCTTGAATTTAATGTCTGAGACAAAAAATATCTTAATTTCAATGTTTCTGTGGAGTAAAACACAGTCATATTGGGATCCATAAGTGTCCAATTATTTGAAATAGCAATGTATTCAATCCCTATCTGTAGCCTACTATGGCAAGATTGCAGCACTACATGAGGATGATTTTGTTAAATAAACTATACAAGACTTTTCATGTCAACATGTCGCACAGGACACTTTTTGTTAAAGTGAACATACATGTCTTTTAACCAACTCTTCAACACTAAACCAACACTATCAGTTGAAGGACCTGCTCATTTATGTTAGCAAGTGTCCGAGCTGCCAGTGTCCTTGAGAAAGACACTGATTTGTGTTTGATTGATCCTGTATGACCCCGAACTGCAGTCACACAAGCACTGCTTTCTGTAGCACCATCAATAGATTACCATTAACATATGGTGTGTGTGTCTCCGTGTGTGTGTGTGCATGCTTGCTTTTGCATTCCCAAAGAGGACTCACATCAGTGATGTTATGCGATTATTGATTGCCTTTAAGACCCAGATGTCAGGGGACTCTCAAAACCAACATAAAGGGACCATGCAGCCACTGCAACTTCACCATTTAAATATCAATGCATGAGAGGAAAGAGAAAGTGAAGGCAATTTTAGAATATAGCCTCTACATTTGAGCGTGTAAAAAAGTGTTCTGATAGCTCCTTATAGCTGTTTTCAAGCATCATCAATGGAAGCACTCTGCATTTCCCAATCCCTTAATAGACCTTTAACTCTCAGTTTCTGTATTGTAAGTGAGTTCACAAAGAAAGTGAGTCTGTAGGCATGAGAGAAACAGAGTAATACCACCATTTAAAGGCTGATTTTGATGCGGCAAGTGGCGGATTAAATCCTTTACGGCAGCATGTCCGTGATGGGTTTGTCGCGTGTCAGCGTACAGAGGAAACCGTGTTGAGACAAGTTGTCAAAGCAGCGGCTCACGCTCAGTCAAACAACAACCTACTGTGGCCCTTTGAGTCTCACACACACTGTACCGATCAAAAACTGCATAGCTTCAGTCTGGAGTGATGGCTTTACAACCACAGAGCCATATGCAGCTCTGCAGGAAGGGGCCTGACTCATTGTGACAGTAATTGGACAGAGAGGAGAGAGGAGGAGACACAGATAGCGCGATGACACTTGAGAAATGAGATCTAACTCCATCCCAGCGCCAGTCCTGACAGCCAGAGTCCTCCACCTCCATTCTTCTACTCTGTCCCTTTGTCTGGATCCTTTTCACTCCCCCTGAACCAAACCTGTTCCCCATCACATCCCTCCTTGCATGGGATGTGAGTCCTATGTTGAGCGGCTGCTGTCTCTGTTTTATCCGACCATCCATCCATCCCTGATGACTCTCCTCCTCGCTCCTCTCCTCCCTGTTCCTCTGTATTGGCAGTTTTCTTTTCCTTCAATCATCTTGGCTCATAAAACTTGGGGAGGAGGGCTAGCAGGCTGTGTTTTCAGGGCTGGCTTCACTGCTATGGGGGCACTGACTCGGACTAATGCTATTCACGCCTCACTTTTGCTTGCCAGGTCCCATGAAAAGGGATGGCCACGGCACACAACAAAGGGCCATCATTCATCAGGCTGCAGGGCACCGAGGAAATGGAAAGTGAGGGTTCATACCGTTAGCTCTCAACTAGCATTCTCTATCATCGCTAGGAAATGGTTCCTTTATTTTTAAAAAGAGAACTACCTGCAACGTTGATATGAGAGGATGAAATGACCTTCCTTTTTCATTTTTGTTTAAAGAAAGGTTGATTTGTTCTTTATGGTAATATTTTAACATGGTCCTGAATCTGTGTGTGTGTGTGTGTGTGTGTGTGTGTGTGTGTGTGTGTGTGTGTGTGTGTGTGTGTGTGTGTGTGTGTGTGTGTTTGTGTGTTTGTGACTGTGTGTGACAGACAGACAGGCGTGCACTACGGCTGAGCTTCTGGTGGCGATATAGATTTATAGTCGTACTCCCAGGTCACCAAGCCACTATTAATCTTCACCTTTCCTTGGCTGTTCCTTCACATTGAGCCAAAAGCTTTAGAGGCCTGTTGGCAGCTCACAACAATACCCAGAATGCCGCAGGGCCTTGTCGGGCTGTCCTAATTTGTGGCTATGGTCCCATGGTTGAATTCAGCCGCCGCTGGCTGCTTGACCTGTTGTATTCTGTTGGTGGATTAGCAACATCTTTTAGTCTCCATGCAGGGCCTCACCATTAGGCTGATACACAGTCTGCAATTACACAGCGGAAAGGCACACACACGCTCGCTCGCACGCACGCACGCACGCACACACACACATTTATGGATGGATAGATGGACAGAGAAGCAGGTGATGTGGCGGTATGTTGCTTTGAAGAAGATTTTAAAAAGAGTGAGGGATTCTGAAGGGATAGGGAAACTGTCTCAGTGTGTGTTTTGGGGTTTTGTACTTACTCAGTGGGTATTCAGCCGACCCTGTGTACATGGAAATCGATGTATCGAGGGGCTGAAGAGCAGCTTATCTTCATGGGGCTGGCACTGTACCCCATGAGAGCGCCAGAGTGCCAACAGAGGACAGACAAAGATGAAAATGGGCGAATCTTTCCCATTTCAATCCATCACAGGGCCATTCAGAGAGTGGGACTGAGCAATTTTCCTATAGTGTCTTTGATTTTAGAAAACAAGCTCCTTCTACGGTTGGCAAATGGCTGACATTGTAGTAATGAAATGAAGATGAACATTGTTGTTTTCATATCAATTGGACAATTATCAGGGTAGAACGACCTAATGAGTTGCAGTGTAGAGAGTCTATGATCCAAGTTGTACCTGTAGCCAGAATATGATGGCCTTTGCTACATCTAAAACAAACCATTCTTGCTTAAGTCCGTCTCTTGCAAGATACTTAATCTTTAAAACTTGAACATCCTTTAAAAAGCTGGAATACCCTATGAAAAACATATATAAAGGAGGCTTGATTTTACAGGCTGAGAGTTTTCATTTGAAAAAGGATTCCTTAGGTTTCCTTATTTATATGTTCTGCCAATATTGCTCCATCTATCTTCACTATCTTGGAATAATTAGAAACATGACTATACTGCCAACCTTCTTTTAGACTAGATGAGTTCATTGTAAAGTGAAGTTGTTCAGAACTGTGTAGTTGTTAGCTCTTTTTGGACTTTCTTTTGTTTATCAATCTCTATCATGTCAGGTTGTCACTGTTTCGTAAAGGCCTGACAGCAGTGGAAGTTGTAGTAGTAGTAGTAGTAGTAGTAGTAGTAGTAGTAGTAGTAGTAGTAGTAGTAGTAGTAGTAGTAGTAGTAGTAGTAGTAGTAGTAGTAGTAGTAGTAGTAGTAGTAGTAGTAGTAGTAGTAGTAGTAGTAGTAGTAGTAGTAGTAGTAGTAGTAGTAGTAGTAGTAGTAGTTGTACACTTGTCTAGTTTTTTCACTAAAACGGCAACAATAACATTTATTGAAAGAAGTTTTAAGCAACATGGCACAAACTAAATAAAATGCAGGGTTACAGAGCTGTGTGCACAGATGCATTTGCACAATGTTACCCGTGAGTGAAACAAAAGACCTAAACACAGATAACAACAGGCAGATATGCAGCAGGTCAAGCGCAGATCGGAATTGGCAGAGCAGCGCAGCGTCTTACAATGCACACAAAGCCTTGAACGATGGGAATAGGGAAATTGGCAAACCTAACATGGTCCCCTGCCATCATCCCTCGCTCCCTCGCTCCCTCGCTCTGTGTCACAACAGATGCTATGTTCCGTAAAGACACTGTCAGCTGCGCAAGAATGGGACGAAATTAGTTGACAATGACGATGGGGACTGAAAGACAAATAAAAAAAAGTCAGCATCTGAGTTAACAATGACGACACAGCAGCACGGCGGAGGGCAGTGTACGTACAGACCTCTCTCCAGGAATAGGACCTTCACTCTAAAAGCACACCACTACTATTACTATAGTACACACACACACACACACACACACACACTCTCTCTTACACATACACAAACAAACACACACACACACACACACACACACACACACACACACACACACACACACACACACACACACACACACACACACACACACACACACACACACACACACACACACACACACACACACACACACACACACACACACACACTCTTGTCAGCTGCAGGCCAGGCGCTGTCTGGGCCCAGATGGTGGTGAACTGCATAACTCACTTATCTGTCTCTGGCCTCTAAAGGAATGCTTAAAGGCCTCTTCAATTCCCAGTGGATGTCACCAAAAAAGAGGGAGAGGGAGAGGCAGGCCATCTGCTCCCAGACACCGTAGGCTACCCCCTTTCCTGTCCGTCCCCAAAATTCATCCCCCTTTTTTACCTTTAACCCCCAAAAAACCTTCTTGTGATCCCTGATCCGTTCCTAGAGAGTCACTGGGGTGGAAGAAGGGGCATCACCATCATTTGCTTAGGGGAATACATACACCAGGATAATGTTGCCAATTACTTTGTTTCAAACAAACAGGACGTCTGCTTACTTTTAATCAACTAATAGACTTTCATCTAATAATAATCTGTATAATAATATGTGTTTTATACAAATGTATTAAAAACACATATTTTATTAACAATGCAGAGGTTCCACATGTTCCCCTTTTCATGCTTTAATTTAAGGGTGTTTCGAGGTGATTCAAGTAATTCATGAGAAAAAGTTGGGAAAAAAAGACGAGGGTGATGATTATGAAGATTTTCTTTATCCATTTCATCTTCTTGTGACAGTGATGATTACTCTTAAGACCCCTTAAAGCAGGGGTGTCAAACTCAATTAAATCGCGGGCCACATCAGCATTATGGCTGCACTCAAAGGGCCGGTTGTAACTTTAAGACTATAAAAATACATATATAAATATATATATAAAATAATGTATTATATTACATTATTGCCTCTGCATTGGATTATTATTACACTTCATAATTAACTACGTCTGAAAGCAGAAGTCTGGGGCAAATAATTGCAAGTGTCTTCAGTGAGAATGTCACAACATGATTTAAAAAGAAAAGCGAATTCTGGAAATAAAGTCAAAATCAAAAAACAGAAGTGAGATTTAAAAAAAGGAAGTGACATAAAAAAAAAAAAGAACATTAAAAAAAAAGAGTCATATTCTAAGAAAAAATGCATATTTAGAAGAACAAAATATAAGAAAGGCTCACATCAGTGACTGACTTCAAGGCTACAAAAAGTCAGTATTAGGAAATGCTGGAATCCTAAACCAAGTTGTGAGGGATGTATTTTCCCGTCTTTTGGGAGTTTTTAGTTTAGGAATGTTGTTTTTCCTGACTAATCAGTGTCATTACTGGAGAGACTAACAAACGGCATCAAATTTGTGAAACAGCTACATCTGTGGTGCAGCCTTTGGTTTTATTTTAAGCGATTCCTTATTTTGCGTGTTTTGCATACATGTCTTGTACGAAAAAATTACTGAATAACACACATTCCTTTTTTACACAAATATGTACAAGCCCCCCTTTCCTTACCCTCTAGCAACACAGTGCTACAAAGAGAGACTGCACAGTTTGCGCAGGCTACAGTACACCCAGGGGTCAATGGGTTCAGTCTATACAAGCGTCTGCGCAGGAGCCTTCACATCGCTTCACATCGCTCCGGATGATTTGCTGACTGGGGCGTTCCAGAAAGCCTGCATTTACGCCTGCTTTTCCATTCAAACACACTGGAAATAAACGTTTTTAGTGGCCATATCATTTAAATGTGGTGCCAATGAATGCCATTTGCGTCACACGATTTGCAAATTTGCATCAACTTGTTTTAACAATTTAAGATTTTACAATATCTAGGCATGGTGGTGGTTGCGTTGTTTATTGCTACAAGTTTAAAGCTCTGCTGTCGGAAACACAAGAAAGGAACAAAGACGTAAGAAGTCCAAATAAAGAGGAAAAGAGACATTTGAAAAACGTAAAAAGGCTGATGAAAGCCACAGAATGTTTTGCCTTCATCACAGTGCCAACTCTTCACTTTCACTCTGAAAGCCTCAAATTAAACAGCACACCCTCCTCCACTTCATATTGCTGCACTGTTTAAAGAGGCAAACTCTGGTGAGTCCTCCACCACCCACTGAGTCAAGTGTAGTTCAGGTGTGTGTGTGTTCACCACATGGGCTTGTGTGCATGCTGGTGTGTGGTCCGTCCAGTTTGTGTAAGCATAATCAGATGGGTTTTTCGATCTTGTACGTGCCTGCATTTGCACAAGAAGAAAACAATTCATGTGTGTTTGTGTGTGTGTTCGTGTGTGTTCGTGTGTGTGTGTGTGTGTGTGTGTGTGTGTGTGTGTGTGTGTGTGTGTGTGTGTGTGTGTGTGTGTGTGTGTGTGTGTGTGTGTGTGTGTGTGTGTGAATTGAGAGAAAGTCAGAGGGAGCAAAAGAGAGGAGATAAGGCAACAGGAATACACTTGCAGCAGTGTAGTGGAAACCACAAATGAGTACTTACAGCGGGTCAAAACATTTTGGCTAAGAGACAGAGCATGACAGATCTGATGAAAGGTAAGACAGTATTATTATCAGTTTCAGAAATGTACCAAAATTATGCACACTGCAAGCTGATTTTTTAAAATCCATCTTAAGCAGCAATTTTTCCAACTTTTTTTTTACACTTTTGTTTAAACCACCAGTCAACCCCTTCCCTTTTTTCTTGGTCTACTCACATTCTCAAATGTTGTCTCGTATACAAAAATATGAGTATTACGACGTTATGGACAATGATACATTTTACAGTGTTATGGCGGATTTAGATATTCGACCGTATTTAGTCGAATCAGGCTTCAAACTTTGTGTAACAAAGTGTAACCTTTAGGGACCCTGAGCATCAGAAGCGTGCTCAATGCATTATGGTAGGCACTGAATACATGGCTCTGGGAACTTGAGGATAGAAAAGTGTTTTAGGAGCGAGACCACATTTTTCAACTCTGAGATCTAGTTCTGAGATCATGTAAATCAACTGGATACATGACAAATACTGCTTCCAAATGCTGTTATAACACTGGAAAAATCTTTGTATCAAACCATTTGCTCTTCAGACACATCTCTAGGAGTAAAAAAAGCTATAACCCCAAGAACCAAAATGCACCAGTAAGTGTGTTTTCTTTAGCTTGTATTGAGGACTTCTTGTACTGCTCATCTGCAACAGTAGGATAAATATTCAAAACCCTTGTGTAACCAATTGTAAAGCAAGCTGAATCTCGTATAGCCTCTCTTTTCTAACAGTAGGTTAACCAAAGTTCCCTGCACTTGAACAGCCCCACTCGCACAACAGATAAACGCTGAGTAAAGTCTCGGGTCATGACACAAGTCTTGTACAGGTCAGGACAAGCAGCTCCATCATGAGGCCTCACAGCACCACCAGCTCTGAGCAGCTTTCCGTCAGCCTCCTACAAAACGTGTGTAACAAATGGCACCAGCTAAATGGAGAGGCAATAGGGCGAGGGGCCCTCTGTGAAGTGTGTGAGTGTGTGTCTGAGCGTGCGTGTGCAGGAGCGCGTGTGTGTTGATAAAGAGTATCCAAGCAGACAGGCTGTGGTGTGTGTGGATTTTGCAGAGTGAATGGTGATTGTGTATTTTGAAAAGAGAGGGGGTGTCTCCCTGTGTGAGAGTGAATGTCAGGGCCCTCTGTGAGAGGGGGCGTGCGTGTCTGCTTGTTTGTGTGTATCTGTGTGTGCATGTGTGTGTGTGTCACAACAGGCCAGATTGGGTGAGAAAGAGCAGTCTGCCGGTTCAAGTATGCCCCCATGTGACGGATGAGAGAAGTAGAAGGCTGAGACGGGAGGGTGGAAGACCTCTCGCTGCTTTAGGAACATCACATTTTAATCTTTTTGTGTTGATGTGGATAATGTTCAGCTTTTGTTGCCACTGTATTTTTTTCGGATACCTAAACAGAATGGTGACACATGTCATACAGAACAACAAAAACTGTCTTTGCAAAGTAATGGACTACCTAGAACTGCCAGAACAAATCATGGAATATGGAGAACAGTTTTTTCAAAGTATCTTGATATCTTGAATATCTCCTCATTTATTATTTATGATGGTGAGAACACTATCTTGCATGAAAGCTCATATAGTGTAGATCAGTGACCATCAACTGGCGGCCCGCGGGCCACATCAGGCACTGCGGGGGTGACTGTGGCGAAAAAAAAGAAATAAAAAGTGAGGAAGTTGCATGCTTTGTGATATGATGACGCCTGAGATTGTACTCTTTTGCAATAGCGACCGTTTCATTGCAGATAAGGCAAACGGGTGTAGCCTTATTGAACGATGGCATGATGAATGCATATTTATCCGTCCATTCCTCATTAAAACTGCGGTTTTCCACGTCAACTTTACGCTTGAGGCTCTTCGACAGTGACATTTTTGTGTGCCTGGCAAACAATTTTCTTATATCCTGCAACCGTTTCCCACCAATCAGGACACAGTATTAATAAAAAAGTTGATTCCTTTCCCTGCCAATCAGGACTGCTTTCAGTTTTATTACCCCGGATACAGGCTTATAAAAAAAAAGATAATTTTTTCAATAAAGTGAACATATTAATCAATTATATATATATATATATATATAAATATATATATAATGTATTATGATTTATATATAAATATATATAAAAATCTTTGGCCCCGAAAGTGTCTCTCGGATACATTTTGGCTCTTGGACAAATGTAGTTGGTGACCCCTGGTGTAGATGTTTAGCTAGGTCGAGATTTGGGGACTGTGAAGGCCTCTGTGCCCAATGTGGAAACATCTGGATCAGTTTTTTCCCCCACAATATATTAAGGAGTTTTGCGGAAGTAGCTCAATCTGTAGGGTCTTGGTTTGAGTTGGTTAAAGTTTAAGATTGGACCAAGTAGAGTGTACTTTGAGACGTACCAGTTTGCCTAATGGTTTTAAAGTGCCCTTAAACAAGGAGACACTTCACAGTCTGCTCCTAATACTAAGATGGGATAAATGCAGGGACTAACTTTTACTGTGTGCGCAGAGATGTGTACATGCACATGTGTGTGACGGTTAAAACGGTAACATGTGTGTGTTAATGCTCCTTCCAGTTGGAGTTTGCCATTAAGAGCTGAAGAAGCTGAAGCGGTCAAATCTTGTGAGTGCCTTTTTCAAAGTGCACAGATAACCCTACCCCGTCAAAATACACGCAAATAAATAAAAAGTGGGTATCAAGTGTGTACTATACAGAAGTGTACCAACCGATTTATCTAAATTGTGAGACACCAATAGTTTGGGTTGAAATAAATACTTCTTATTGGTTTAAAATGACTGCTTTACTGAGGTTGGGCGGTTTGGGCACATTAATAATAGGCGACCTCCAATGTTAAAGTCTCAATGTTTTGTTGACCAATGTTGTCTCCCATTAAAGCCTTCAAGGAGAGACTGTCCAAATGTTTGCACCCTCTCTATGGCAGCAGCCTTTTCACCCCATCTTTGAGTGTTTATGTTCAGATGGGGTTGGACAAAACGTTGTAGTCAAAGGAAAGTGAAAGACGTGTGACACTGAAAGAGGTCCTTCTTAGAATCTGCAACTCCACTCGGCTTTAGAAATCTTTGAAGCAAGTTACAGCTCATTGTGTAGCTGTGTGTCCTGCAACTTCACTGTTTTGTTTGTGGCAGTGGGCAGCTGCCACAAACAGAAACAACTCTAAAAACATACTGTAATTTACTTTCTTAGATTGAGGATGAGCAGTGGAGATGAACCGCATGATGCACTGCAGTTATAAACCAGCTATGTTAAAACTATCACTGGCGTACTTGCTTCTGGAAACGTGTGGTGGAGATGAATGTGTTTTCACTGTGGATCAAGAGCTTTGACTCCTTGGTAGCTGAGTGGCTTGTTGACCGTCTCACATCCAATCCCTGCTTCTACTGCATCCAAGAGGATTTGCAGCCCCTTTGATTAAAGTACCCCAACAAAGAAGGACAGCGTTAAGATTTAAAGCCCCGAGCGTGACACTGTGTGAGCCTCAAGAGACACTTGCAACACAAACAGGAGGGGAGGCAAGCAAAGTAAGCAAACAAAGCCTCTGGGACTGAGATATTGTGTGTTTATCTTTTGTTATGAAAACACAAATCAGTCTTTTTGTTTTGCTCTTCTTTATCAGATGGCCGTAATGAGCCGCCATCTGAGTGGTTCAATCATAAGGCCTTATGATCAGAGGGCTTGTACAGAAACTTCAAAACCAACAACAACAAAACAAACACACCCCGAGAGCCTCTTTAATCTGCATCCTTCCCGTCCGCTCATCACGTTGGGATTGTGATTCAGTTTCAGGACGAAGAGAACATCGTTATCAGGCCATTATTCTTTAAATGGTTCCCAAACCTTTTATCTCTTTATCTAACAAACCCTACGTCGTGGAAGCGAACCTCCTCGGACGGAGAAAAAGAATGTCTATTAAAGTCTTTCATCTGCCCACAACGTCACATCTGGGCTGGGATCTGACATCAGTGCAGAGGCCTCTGTCAGATGTGGGGCCCCAATTAGCTATAGCGTGGCGAGTTCACTGCCTCCCACCCATCCCCATTCGGAGCGGGGACGGACAGGAAAAAAACTGAACTAATAGCGCTTGGCTGTTCTTTATGAAGTTGGAAGTCATGTTGCTTGGATCCACGCCCACCTCTTCAACTCTGAAGTCTCACTGAGGCGACAACTACACACTATAAACACCACCCGGGCTGGATTTGTGGTCGCTGCGATCAAAGTCTCAAATGGGGATGATAGATCTGGTGCTGCCAGTGTGTGTGTGTGTGTGTGTGTGTGTGTGTGTGTGTGTGTGTGTGTGTGTGTGTGTCTCTGTGTGTGTGAGGGAGAACATGTAATGTATGTTGCTGCCGTTGTAATTCTTTATAATTGCAACCGCTGTACAGTTTGATGAGCGAACATGATGCTAATGTGCTACCTTCTGACGCACTCTGAATGTGTGTGTGTGTGTGTGTGTGTGTGTGTGTGTGTGTGTGTGTGTGTGTGTGTGTGTGTGTGTGTGTGTGTGTGTGTGTGTGTGTGGCTGCTTCTTACAGTCTCTGGTTATGTATGTCCTGTTCAAGCAACATCCTGTTTAATCATAAAACATTTCACGACGGAAATGACAGTAAATCACACAATTAAAAAAATTCAACATGGAAATAAAATACGCTTAATAAAAAAGAAAAGACGAGCTTTAAAGGATGTTTAAAAAGTATACATCGCAGGAAAACATAAAACAGGAATCAAACAAAGACAAAGAAGTTCTTGACGTGGGTGAAACCAAAAGTTAAGTTATTTTTACTTTTGAAGATATGTTATGTCACTGAGCCACATGACCTTGTGCTGTATGCGTAACAAACAAAGACACGTTAACCCAAAACATGACCCTGTGTTCTAGATCTAACCAGGCTGTTTAAAAAAAACGTAAACCCTTACAATCCAATGTGTGTGAGCGCTTATTTGAATTTAGTTTATGGAAAGTTATAAAAATGTAAGTTTGAACAGACAAAATAATAATGTATCAATTTAAATTATTTGAGCAAAGTGAGTAGTAATTTAGTCCGTCTTTGCATCCATCTGAAAGAAGGATCAGTACAACACTCTGCTGCTCATCACTGAGCAGCTGCAATGGAGCGTTTTACGATAAAGTGGCTCACTTATCATATCAATGGTACAAGTGGTGGCAGAGCCGTGCTGATTGTAGGTTGTTGTGGTGCCTCTAACGGCTGCTATAGTGTCTGTCTGGTCAGAACTGCACTGCAAACACAATTCGTCATGATTTTGCCCCTGATGAAGGAAATGAAAACATATGGATATGATTGAAGCAGGATGGCAGGTAGATTTCTAAACTGTGACTTGTATGTACACGTTTTCTTACACAAGTCCTGCTAAGTTTTTTAAATGTTCCAGGTAGTGTTTTAGGCCACTGAGCTCCTTGCCATATCCCTCCCTTTTCCTTCTTCTCCCGTTCCTTCCCGTTATTGTTCCCTTTGTCCTCCCTTCTCCCTGTGTCTTATTCTTCTTTATCCTGTCCACTATTTTCTTTCCTTCACCGTCTTGCTGCTCTTACCTCCCATGCAGACCAATAATTAAACTCATCTTTATTGATTATTTTTCACTCTTTCGTTTGCCTTTTTTTATGCCTTACATTTTTAAATAATGTAGATTTCTCTGCCTGTCTGTCTCTTCTTCCTCATTGTCCTCACCCCACTCCATCTCTCTTTTCTAGATCTTCTATGGTCATTCTTGCTTTTACTCTCTTTGGCTGTCTCCTTTCCATTTATCGTCGCCAGCTGAGAAAAACAGAGGAGTCTTTTGGCACCGAGCCAGAACAAACACTGATATCCAACCAGCCCCCCTCACTGCGCTCTCCTTCCACTGGCAGCTGTCCATAACTAAACACACAATGTTACAGAACAGATATACACACACACACACACACACACACACACACACACACACACACACACACACACACACACACACACACACACACACACACACACACACACACACACACACACACACACACACACACACACACACACACACACACACACACACACACACACACACACACACGCTCTCCCTGGAGTGTCCACTGTAGGTGTTTGCTTGGCTGACAGGCTCTGTATGATTGCAGAGGTCTGTATTCTACACTACAGCCTGCAGCTGTGGACTTTCCAAAGCTTAGGGTGCAGCCAAGCAGAAACAACAACAAACTCCGGACAGGCCGAAAATAAACACACACTTTTAGTCTCTTACAGTCACTCTGCAATTGTACTAATGACTGGTTTTCAGACTATACGCAGAGAAGGTTTGGAATCCCAGGAGTAAGGACATGTCGCGCAACAGAAACAATTAGGCAGATTTACTAGGATGATTATGGTATTCTACCTAATCATGAGACATGAGTTCAACTGACAGCAGTAGGTGCACTGTCATTAAGTTCCTCCTTTAGAAACTCAAAGTCAGACTTTCACTTCCTCCTTTAGTGCTATTTTCATATTCTTGCCTATCATTGCCAACTACTACATTTTTCAGTTTTTGCAATGTTGTGCGTTTTTTCACGGTAGCTTACTTTGTCATTACCTACACGTCGTGTCTCTTGTGTTGTGCTGAAGTATATTAGAGCAAGAAACTGGATGTTCTGCAGCCCTGACCTCTGACCTCACTAGAGAGACAGATGACAATTGATTTGATGAATAGAACAATACAGATATTGAGTTATCTGTTTTGTTCTGTGTGTGGAAACAAAGGAACACAACAGATTGTCCACATACCAGCAGCTTCCAAAACATTGCAATATGACATTTATGGAAGGTTGCGCTTGAAAATATATTTGAAATTGTTTTTGTATGTATGCTCTTTCCAACACCTATACTCTATAATCCCTGTGTTTGAAAAACATCAACATCAAAAACATGTTTTTCAAAGACAAACATGTTGCAACATGCTGAATTTATAGAAAAGGGAACAAAAAGTGTTTTGCAAGGTTTTTGCAACCTTAAAGGAATCCTACAATCCACCCATCACGGTTACATGTGTACAAAACACCAAAATGATATGAGGTGTTTTCCAATTATATTGACATTTCTCATTTGGGTTTCATTCTTATTCATAAGTCTTCTGTCTCAGTCATATAAAGAGAAACATCCCCTATCAAACAGTGTTGGAATAAAGTAATCACATTAATCATCACGCATACTCAGGTGCAGTAATTAGTTTGATTACTTCCTACTCAATTTTTAAAACCCCAATTTCCTGACTTTAAACACTCTATAGCTTCTAGTCTTCCTGTCAAATGTGTGATGTATGCCCCTAACAAAATGTAAAGGAGTACACAATGTTATTTGCCAATATTTATTTTTTAATCTTAAAGCCCTTTTTAGTAATTTTCTCGTTTATTCAGATCCAATCTCACAGATTCAACCCCCTCCCCCTGCACATATGTCTCTGAGGTAAACCTTCAATTGTTTCCACAAACACACATGCTGACAGCTCGTTAATGACAGGTAATAAAGGCTGTGTAAACACATCTGGTGACGCTGAGGTACCAGACAGTAAAAGGCTGTAAAACTGGCTCAGTACAGAGCACCCATTATCAGCCCAGTGTCCTCGCACCGAGCGCCCCCCCTCAATGACAATCCAGTTGCTCGTCACCACAGTTTGTTTTTGTTTGATTGTTTTGTCTCTTTTGTGGAACCTTGTTTGAGGGATACCCTTGAATTTGGATGTCCTGCCCCCGTTCTTGTTTGGTCATTTCACCTAACACCCAATGTATGCCATAAAACTCTGATGTCAAATGATTAGGAAACATCAACAATCCACTAAAAACATCACAGTTGAGTTAAAAAAGAAATACATTATAAAAGACAGATTTCTTCTCTTAACACAAGCGATACAAAGCAGTTATTTCATACATTGTCAACTTTTGTATGATTGCAGATTCAAAACACTCTTTTAAATTGTTTTTATTACACTTAAACACTAGAAATCACACATGTAGACACACAGTGAAATCAAGGGGTTAACGCCCTGCCCCCGTTACACCTGTCCACACACACACACACACACACACACACACACACACCCTCCCATGTATCCTGTAGGAAACACAGCAATTAGCTGATGGGCA
>NW_011343428.1:81407-93928 GCF_000735185.1 Notothenia coriiceps | reverse complement strand
ATGTCTCTTCTTCATCAACATGTCGTGTGTGTGTGTGTGTGTGTGTGTGTGTGTATGTGTGTGTGCGTGCGTGCGTGCGTGCGTGCGTGCGTGCGTGCGTGCGTGCGTGCGTGCGTGCGTGCGTGTGTGTGTGTGTGTGTGTTAACAACACCTGAGCAGTACTCATACAAGTTTACAGGGAAACAAGTGATCAATAAAAAAGAGGGGTCCTCCCCTTTCAGTGATAAAGCACCAATAGTTAAAGCTAGAATAATAAACAGGAGCATAAACAAATGTTACTAAAAGTTGCGATTCACAATACTAAAGACTTATTTGATAATTAATGAATCGTGATTGACTGAAAATGACAATCTATCTATTTTCAGCAATAATGCTCAATGGTTTCTGCTTCTAAAAGTGTGTATTTCAAGCTTCTCTTTATCACATAACAAAGTAGACCCACAATGTTTAAGTGTTGTTCAGAGAAATCTTGTGAACTCGGATTAGGTAAATGATACATTTATTGTGAAATATTGTAAATCAAATAACTGAGAAAAGATACAAGAAAGGTGTTGGATAAGAAGATCCTCTCAAGAAAAACAACAGCATTGTTTGTGCCTAAAAACGACACATCATGTGAGTGTGAAGGCCCTCTAGCAACATACGAGGAAGAAAGATAGTGATGGTTTTACAGCCACAAAACTCACAGAGGGAGGAGGAAGGCGTAAATCAATGGGTCAAAAACCATCAATGCTTCAATTCAGAAAACGTATCCAAGTCTTGCTCGAGAGGGCATCGAAAAACAACATCATTTTTCATTTGATTTTGAGATCTTGATGATAGCATGCTATGAATCTGCGTGCGGCACTGTTTCTTCGAAATGGTAACATTTTTCAAGTTTTGACACAAATCTTTATAAAGAACAGCAAAAAAATACAATGTATTCGTCAATAAGCTGGGGAACACATCGTTCTTCTGTGTCCTGTGTTTATAAGAGATTATATATGTTGGCCTTGTCGTCTTACCCCCACCTTCCACCTCCCATGGAGAAGTCAGATTCTGGGGTCAATGATGGCCTGTGGCTCGGGGTCCAATCAGAAACCGCTAGCTCGCCTTCTTCTCCAGTTAACATAATCCTTTACTTTCTCCGTTTCTGGGTTGTTTTGCAATTCAGAAAAAGTCACAGGCCACTGTGGCATGCCAGGCATCTCACCTGCTTCTAGTCGTGACTCTTGACTGAGCGACCTCCTGCTGTGGCACGCGACGCCCCTCACATTGTTCCCAGGTTTGGCAGTTCCCCAGGACTTCGCCACAGATATTGTTCCTGCCAGTGGGGAAGAGAAGGAGGCATGTACACACACACACACACACACACACACACACACACACACACACACACACACACACACACACACACACACACACACACACACACACACACGTTCACTTCTGCCCTTCAAGAGCCTGCTTCTTAATTCTAGAAAGTAGAGTACATCAACACCTTTGTTGCATTTATTCAAAGGTCCATTTTCTGAAAGGCTTTAGACGTCTCAAGTGTGATGTCAGTCCCGGCCTCCAGTATTTTTTGTGATCTGTGTACTTCTTTCTTTTAACATGTTGCATTAGGTCCCTCTTGCTATATGCAGCTGATATGCAAGAGTAGCAAAAGCTCTTACAAGTTCAATGTCTTTCTGGTGAAACATGACCATCAAAGAGTTGTGGGGTCAGTCCTACATTTGCTGGCCTCCAGGCTACCTTTGTAATACAGAAACACAACTTCTTCTTTTTTTGGCCAAATTGGAGACCGTTTTGTTCCTACATTTTCATATCATTTGATGATAAGCTATTTAGGTCATATTTACACAGATTTTATAAAACTAAGCTACTAATTTGCAGGGAACACTTGTTGCAGTTCAGTATTTAGATAATGGTTTAATGGCACATGCCGGTGTATACTCAGAAGTCTGACTGGAATAACTGGTGGCTGTTTTAGCTCAGTTCTCGGCTCAGTTTCCCCTTTTCTGTGGAATTGGCCAAAACAATGGAAAACTCATTTTGGACGAGAAGAGTCAAATGTATCTCTGTAACTCAAACAACCACAAACCTTTGAGTATTTGATGATGCTCCAGGCTTGGAACTGCATTAGGCAAAATCAGGACGAATAAACTATAATAGGGGAAGCTGTTAAATTGTGTTTTTAAAGTTTGTTGGCAAAAAGTAATGCACATACCCGACTATGCATCTTACAAGTTACCTATGACCAAATGTGCAGAACTGAATATGCAGATATCGTCCGGAGCTCATAAGGAAAATCGGCTCAAATGTTCCGGTGTCATAGATTCAATGCCACTGTAAATACCAACAAAAATAGAAAATGAGCACATTTCTCTCAAATCTGTATTCTATATACCAAAGGTCTTTTGGAATTTTAGTATTCACCAAACTCCCTGAAAATGTTACCCTCCATTTCATCACTTATAGAGGGGGGTAATTGTCTTTGGGAGCATAGGTCGACTGTACAGTCAAGGGTAACCTATTTTAGAGTGTTTAAGACCTGTTCTATAATTTGTAGTATTTTTAGTCGTGAAAGCACATTAAATCCTAATCAGATTATAGATACATTTTACTATCAAAAAGAAATAGCTGTGGACAAAAGCTGTCCTAACCACTTTGCTGCTGCCCAGTTTAGATTATCACCCTCGTAAAAAACAGGCACGGCTAATTATGCGGGAAGGGAATCCGTGACTTGTGCAATTTTGTGCAACAAAACTCACTCTTGCAAAGCCGCACGAGCTACATGTATTCAGAAAACGTGCAAGCAACAAGACACAAACTCCCTAACACATGCACACTCAAATATACACATATGTACACATACTCTGGGCGGACACATGGCGAGGACCACCCAAGAAGGAGCAGCCTCTGAAAATAATGAAATTCCGCAGCCTGGTGCTGCACAGCAGGCCGAGGCAGCGCTGCGTCTGCAGAGCAGATCCATGGAGGCTCGCATCCCACCTGGCTGCAGCGGTTGCTGAGTACAGGCACACAGCCATTTTTCCATCTGCACGAAACCCTCAGTGGGACATCTGTGCATGGATGTCTTCAGGAGGGAGGCAACAGATATCAGGGCTATAAAGCTATTACTGTTTAATGGTTGATGGATGCCAATCACTATTAGGTTGAGAAACACACTCAAGAATTGTTTGACCAGTGCCTACACATACATTATGTTTTTCCATGTGAGTCTTCCTCTTGGTCCTTCAATAGCCAAGTGTGATTTCCATGGCTTCTACAGTAACAGTATAATACAGTGTTCCAGGAAATGTCTCCATTCGGAAAGAAAGAAGATCCGTGTTTATCCTGTGTTGCTTTCATACATTTCATTTGTATCAAAGACCAGAAAGCACATTTCACTTTTCAGTCCCGTATATGTGTATTCATCATCTAACTAGTTACATCCAATCTCATTTGTATAAGTGTACAGAGAGGCCATCACAACCTGAGATTACCACTCTTTTGTCACTCCTAACCCTAATTTTGCAGATGCTACACTAACTTTTACAAATTCAATACAAGCATTTGATGTATGGTTATAGGTTTTTTTATTTTTGTACGACCAGTTCAAAGCCCACAAAATGATAACAGTCCAAATATCCTAATGACGCAAAAGAAGGAAAAAAAGGAACTACCTAAAGCAAGACCAATATTATTACTGGCTCAAGTTAAAGTCTTTAACAGCCATGTTCATTTTTTACTGGAAGGAGAAAGGATCTTGACTCCATTGTTTGGGTTGAAAAATGAGAAGAGGACAATACGCTTCACTTCCTCCATTAGCAGCATAACAAGGCACCAATAATAAAGCGTTCAAAGGTCAGATGTGTTATGTCCTGAGAGTATTCCTGAGAACAAAACATGAACACGTACAGAGATAATATATATGGAAGAAATTATAAAAAAAGCAAATAAATAGTTAACAGAAGTGTATGTCAAGTTACAAAACTGTGTCATTCTTTGTGAGTGTGCCTTAAGAAAAGAAATATCATAGCATCAGGCAAGGTTGAATTTGCATTACAGTGTGTGTTTATGTAACTCCGTGGGGGTTAAACTCGGGCTGCGAGTTAATGTAAACCAGAGTGAGGGAGTTTCAGAGCGGTGGGACGGAGGTTACACCAGTCCGGAGACTTGGTCCGGTGCCAGCAGCTCTCCTGACCCAGAACATTTTGTACAGCAGTGAAGGCATGCATGCAGGCACAGCCATTGTCCCCCCCCCCCCCACACACACACACACACACACACACACACACACACACACACACACACACACACACACACACACACACACACACACACACACACACACACACACACACACACACACACACACACACACACACACACGTTCAACTTGGTGAGAACCAAAGATTTATTTTGGAGTGAAATCCTGTTTGCTTAACCCTTAAATGAACTTTAGTCTGAACCCCAAGCCTTAGCCTATAATCCAGTTAAGCCTTAACATATCCCCAACTGTAACTTTAAAGTGCTAAAAAAGTGTTGATTCTCTATTTTCTCCACACTGTGTGTTTCTTTTCTAGATGATTTGTTCTTTACGTTTTAGATTGCTCATAGCGAGTAATAATATTCACACTTAGGTGTTCAGATACATTATTTTGCAACAAGCTAACTACACACATATATTGGGTTTCGATAATCTTGGTCCACTTACATGGGACCTTTAACATTAACAGAAATTGCAGTCATGCAGTCCTATGCAACAAAGTGTAGTAGGCAAGCCCCCAGGAGGAGCGCAAGGCTTTGAAGCCGATTTTCCTTGTGAATCAGTGGGTGTATATTTTGAAGTAAATCAACTTTGATAAAATAAAATGAAATAAAAATGAGGGTCCAACAATCTCACACCAAAGGTATCAACAACTTAGGAAACAGTGTCTTCTTTTGAACAGTTACAATGTTCCAACCAGGTTTTCCAAATACGGTCAAACAGGTCTACGAGATATCTGATCATTTATACAGGTTTGCGTGTAGTTTGCTACAATGCATGTAAACAAATTCTACAACTACCCGCTTAACCTGTTTTCACTGAAAATCCTGGTTACTTATAAGCCTTTTGAGTCTTTGAGTCCTAGTGGGTGGTTCCATCATGATTTATTATAATGTTTATCCTCTTGCATGTCCACGTTTGAGTCCATATGTGTAAATAAGGCATTAGAGATTTCAAAGAGAAAGGTCATTTAATGCTTTTGATGCCATAGCAAAACACATATACATTTAACGATATAATTAAAATGTTCAGTGCTAAATATATGTTTGTAACCCTGATTCATCTTGTGGTGCTGTTTGTTTTTCTTTAACATTTCTGTCACTGTCGCTTCATGACATAGGCTACAGTATTTACTCTGGTTGTCCCCAGTGGGTTGTACAGTTGTACATAGACCCAAATACAAACACACAGTACATTCCAATCTGTCTTTCCCTCTCAAACACACACACACACACACACAGAGAGACTGAACGACTTCAACAACAACTGGGAACGTAAGGAACAGTTTTACATGCAAATCTTCCACTAATATGTTAAGCATGGATTAACCAACAGCTCAATTTAGCTGTGAGCAGTTTTAACCATTAGCCACAGCCCTTACCCTCAAGAATTATTAGGTCGGGTTCGACACAGGCCTCCCCTTGTCACTCTGGCACACCCCACACCAAACACACACACGTAGCTGCACATAGGGTATGCTACGCTAAGTATAGACGTGCAGGCTAACCACACATCGAGCCGGAGGTTTGGCTCCGAGACAGCACGCGCTGCCAGGCTAGCTTCCCCCCCCCCGCTTTTAGAAGTGTCCGTCACACATAAACACACACATCACACTGGGGCCAGAGCTATTTTGAGAAACCCAGTAAAATATAGTGCACAGGCTGCCCACGATGCTGCATGAATACACACAGGCAAGCACGCAGTTTAAATGCCCAAACCCAAAAGCAGACATAGAATCATGGGGCACACACAAACATATATTTATACACTGTTGGCAGATGATAACCATCTTAACAGCCCCTTTTACCTGATCTCAACGGTGCTACCCGAATGATGGCCACAGAAACTTCTTGTCTCTTCATTACATTACATGTTATTTGTGAGACGCTTTTATCCAAAGCGACTTACATACATTCAGTACTGTGGAGCAATTTGGGGTGAAGTGTCTTGCCCAGGGACACAACGACATGCTGACTGCAGTGGGACTTGAACTTGCTACCCCCTGATTCGAAGTCCATCATACTTACCACTGAGCCACAGCCTCTTCAGTAGGCCTACTAGTCTTTTGATAAACCTCGCAATCTGGTGTAAGCAGCACAGCTCTGTCAAAGTTTTCTTCAAACATCTCCGAAAACCACATATCACATATTGTATTTGAAATGTGAAATGGGCTGCTACATTTTGAGTGTTAACTTAGCATCGTAAGCTAGCTAGCTTAGCATTAGCCACGACGGGCTCACAACTCTGCAGAAGTCCTTCCACAACCTCCAAAAGAAAAAAATCACGTGATGGCTATATGCAGGTTTACTAGTGGCTAATGTTAGCAAGATAGTTTAGAAGAAACAATAGTCACATTTCTCCTTACCTGAGTGAAGCTCACCACATCCCCACATCTCCTGCCCCTGTGCCAAGCTAACATACCCCAGACTGTATGTTAACTAAACATAGAGACACCAAACTGATATCAACTATCCATCACACTACCAGTAAGACAGAGTAGAAGCCAAAACGCATTTGTCTACGTAAGAGCTTGTCTATGTAAAAACTGTGATTAAGTGCTTTCCATATAAGCTGCCCTTCATGCTATAAAATGTGCTGTAGTTGCTGTAATACCCTGAATTTTATATTGTAATCCCTTAATACTTGTTACTGAAAACAGCCCAAGAGTGACGGCTGGCAATTACAGCAGGATTTAGCTCTCATTTGTGAGAATTAATGGATTCATCTGAGCCTGTTAGAGCTACAAAAAAGACTTACTTGCATTGTTTTCCTACTACACTTTTAACGTGAAATAAGCACCATAAAGCTCTGAGTGATTTTGTTTTGTGTGGGTTCTATACACAGAGGAGCCTTTTTTCTTTCAACACACCAAATCCATAATACAACACATGTCACTTAAAGGCTTGCGAGCTTCATTAATAATGTCATGACCCCAGACAACAGTGAAAACAAATGAGACACTGTGCTCCAGAGCAGCTGTGAATCAGAGGTATATATAACTCCACTGAGGACTGTAACTCAGCCAAGTGGACTACCAAATAATTACAATCAGTCTCCTTTATACCAAATGGAAAAAAACGGTCAGGATCTGCAATTTAGGAACCTACTCAGTAAAATGTGACCACCTCAACAAGGACTTCAATTATCTGGCAACGCACCCCCAGCCCTGGCCCGACCCCACTTCCACAGTAATAACCCCCCAAAGCAGACAGGAGACCCTTAAATAGCAGCACTTATACGACAACGGGTGGGCAGGCGTCTACCCACGGGGCGGCCACTGTTCCATAGACTGCAGATTCATACACATGTATAGCCCCCCAAGCTGGGGCAAACCCAACCAAGTGATTAGGATTGGGCTAATGAGTAGCCTTCAGTAAACCAGTGGCTCCTGAAGGCTCCTGCTTGTACCAAACCACTGTTTCCAGTGCACTGAGGTCTGCGTCTATCAAAGAATATCAAGTTCAATGTTTAACTTGTCTACAAACTTTTCAAAGGTATTTTCTTTCCTCTCCCATCTGGTTGACTTTATCCATCACACCCAAGCCAACCCTCCTGTGAGTAAAGGTCAGCGATCACAGAGAAAAAACGAAGACTTTGACACTCTCTAAAAATTACGGATTTTCCTCCAACACTAGGGGATTAGTGCCACACATGACCTGCATAGCAATTAGCAATGTTTAAAGGTACAATTTACATTTTACTGCCACAATGGGGCTCTCGAATAAAAAACTGTACAATAGACAAAGTTGATGGGGGGCTCATGGGGCTAAATCAACTTTTAACTAGGATCAGAATGATACACAATGGTCTCCTTTACGTTACTAATCAAGTAACACTTTTTAAAAAATCATTGTTTTTCCCTTGCAGACACAGTCCAAACCCGAACCTAAAATTACAAGTTACAGAACTTAAGGAAAGTTTCAAATAAACCCTATTATTAATTTGCACAAATAGCAATGTGTTTTCAGTTTGTGTATCGAATACAGCATATCCATTTATTGGAGGTTTACAACTTTGATGAACATAATAAACCAGGCACATGATTATAAAATGAATTCATATTTTCAACATTCATATTCATTCACATTCTTCATTTTATTCTCAAATGGATTGAATCCATCAGATTTGTTGATATATTCAGGCAGGAATATTCTATATTATATACTATCATTTCAGCTCCACATATTGGCCTTTAATAACATGTTGTGATGCAGCCAAGGGAGACTGAATGCAGCCTTTGACACAACATATGTTTAGATATGTAGATGGGAGAGCATGATTGTTTGTTGGTTACGATTGAAATATATTTATCTGCAGTATTTGTTTAAAACATTTAAGCATTTGGCAAGGGCTCTCATCTCGACCATCAGGAAGGAATGATGTACTAAATGTGACACTGAAGCTCCTGTAGTCTTATGTTTGGAGGACTGAATTAATGTTTGACTCGTGTTGAGTGTCCATCTCTATTCCAAACTATTGATTTATTTGTATATGTATATGCTTTTAATGGTAACTTTATTTTGGGCAGGCCAAACCCCTAATCCTATACCACCCCAAATGTTACAAAAAAGCAGTCTAACCCTTTTTCATTGCATTAAATCTGCATCAAAATAGGTTGTCCAGAATGTTTTTTAATTTTACATGGCTTTTGAAATCACTATGATCCAACATAACCACCTAAATCCAACGCCATTTTAGGTCGACACTGAAATAACCATGCACATATTGTTTTTGAAGAGTAACGTAAAGTGAGGACAGGGAAAACAATGCCATCAATGGGAAATGTGTTACTCAAGGGGATCATATCAAATTCAAGAGTGAAAGCAGCCAAACAGGTTTCTTAGCATTAAAACGATGTTAGTCCTGACAGAAAGAAAGATGTCTTAAAGAAAATTATACATTTTCTTTTTTTTTTACTAATTTTTTGCGATGAATCATTTATTTTAGCCTCGAAAGTTAAAATCAGTAAAGGGTTAGGTGTTCGTCCTCCACAAATCATTCTCATAACACAGATATGACTAAGAAAAGTCCCCCCTCACACTAAGGCCATAACCTGCAATTAGGGGTCAGAATACTTTATAATTTGCAAGGGTCAGAAGCCAAAAGGTTTGGAACTCCTGGTCTCAAACATGCCTGCACATAACATTGTTAATTTTTAACAAGACTGCAGGTCTGTGTACAGGAGCTTAAACGAGACCAACATATTACTTGCAGTTGTTTGCTGTGAATACTTTTGTCTGTGTTCATCTGCCTCTGTGTGACAGATCTCAGCCTAGACATAGCCTCTAAAGCTAAACTGTGGGTGAAGTCAGAGGACAATAGGTTACTGTTTTTCCCCGGTGCAGCTTTATGAGTGAATCATGCAGCATCCAGACGTCCAGACATGCCTCCCTGCAAGCCCCCAGGGTAGAGGTCAGCCTGCTGCGGGAGGGATGGGGTAGGCTGGGTGAGGATGTGTGTGAGGGAGGGTTTCTCTGTGGGAGTCATACTGCAGGTGTGAGTGGGAGAATTTAGGAGCTGGCTTCTGTGTCAGTCAGTAGCTGGTACCGTGTGAGAAACCATGTGTCAGCACTGAGTCAGAGCACAGCGGCCGACTGGTGTGTGTGTGTGTGTGTGTGTGTGTGTGTGTGTGTGTGTGTGTGTGTGTGGCTTTGTACTTTTTCTACTCTTTAGATGTAAAGTAAAGTATATCGTGTGCATGAATTACATCTCGTGCACACAAATTAACGGCCTCGTTTTATTTATTTTTTATCTCTATGAACCCTCCAGGGCTCCGTATTATCCTGACTCTTTTTCTTTTTTTCACAAGATACTTTCTCGTGCGCATGAGATACTAACCCCCGTTATCCCGACTTTTTTTTCTTTTTCTCTCTCTCTCTCTTTTTTCTTTTTTCCATGTCCCTTTATAGGGGCTCCGTAGAATGCAGCTTTGGAAATCTTCACAGTATATTTTATTGGCAGGCTTGTAGCTTCAACTTCTTTATCAAAGGTTTACTTCCCCAGTTATTTAACTTTTGAACTGAATTTTCGAACGGGAGTTTCATGTCCACGCAAGCCTTGTGTATTCTTCAGCGGTTAGTCATAAACCTTCTCTGCTGAAACAATGAGACTTAGACCCAAAATAGCTCTTTCCAACTGCAGGTGATCTGAAGCAACAACACAACTTCATATTATTGGTAAAATGTGCCTTGAGGTCAAGTGAGTTCATGCATAAAGGAAACACCACTCTACTACATGTTAAGGTATGCTTTCAACTTTTAAATAATCGGTTAGTATATAAGGTCATTTGTTTAGGAAAACCCATCGGCTTGCCTGATGTTAAGGACTTAATGACCATCAGTTGAAATGTGTGTAGCTCCTTTAGCAATGATACAGTTACCCTTTACAGTTACCCTTCACTTGGTAAGTTTACACACACACACACACACACACACACACACACACACACACACACACACACACACACACACACACACACACACACACACACCCTTTAATCTGACCGACACACACAGCCTCCTTTCTCTCCCATACTGTCAGACCTGCTCACGTGAACTGAGGATAAATAGTCAGGAATGTAACACACACACACACGTACACACACACACACACACACACACACACACACACACACACACACTGTGAAATCTCCTGGGAAAGAGAACAGAGTTTCAACAGGCAGCAGAAAACTCCTGAACACTAAAAGCTGCTCAGCGGCAGAGACAAAATAATGGGAAGGAGTATAGATAACATAGGGAACTTTGGGATTATAGCTTTTGCAGACCATTGACATGCACACAAACCTATACAACACACCAACAAGCATTGACACTGCGCAATGTTTTGGCTTTTATGTTGAACTATATTGGCGTGTTCACCTTTTACCTTAGATTGGTTTAAAATGAATACTAGACTGTTGAACTCAAACACAACTAAACTAATGTTGGTCCCTTCCTCCCTTCACAGTCGTATCTAAGGTAGGGTACATTATTTAACACACGTACTCACCTAAATACTGCAGACAGGTTTCCAAATGAACAGGTCCATCAACTCTTACCCTCAACCGACAACAAGTCAGCTGAAAATGTCCGATTATAATATAAGTCAGTCAAGTCAAAGTCAACTTTATTGTCTATCTTTCGGTTCGTGTGTACAGAGAGATCAAAATGCCGTTTCCCACAATCCAGAGGAATACAAAATACAAATATGTATATATAGAAATATGTATAAAAATATATATATATACACTTGCACTATTTCTATTATATTCTATTTTATTGTATTTACTTGCACTATTGTATCTGTTTTATTGTGTTACTGTGACATAAGAATTTCATTGCCATAACTACACATATGCCGTAGACTGACTGTGTCTCCTGTTTTTGTCGTGCAGCGGACATCCTGGTGTTCATCAACGACAACTGCGTGTTGGGCCGCTCCCATAAGGAGGTGGTGGAGATGCTGAAGGCGGTGCAGATGGGTCAGAGTGTGGATGTGGTGCTGAGGAGAGGATACCCCATGCTCTACAACCCCGACGGGTGTCCCAAACAGAGTCTGGAGTCGGTATGTATTGTATTTAAAGGGGACATATTATGCAAAATCCACTTCTTCATGTCTCTTCTTCATCAACATGTGTCCCCTCTTCTTCATGTCTCTTCTACATCAACATGTGTCCCCTCTTCTTCATGTCTCTTCTACATCAACATGTGTCCCCTCTTCTCCATGTCTCTTCTACATCAACATGTGTCCCCTCTTCTTCATGTCTCTTCTACATCAACATGTGTCCCCTCTTCTTCATGTCTCTTCTACATCAACATGTGTCCCCTCTTCTCCATGTCTCTTCTACATCAACATGTGTCCCCTCTGTGGAAAGAGACTCTGAAAGTTTCAGGAACAAAGATTCTCTCTCTTTTTGTCCTGATCCATTTCTATAAAAACCTGTCTGAAAATGAGCTGATCAGATTTTGGCCACTTTATGATGTCATAACGATTTTTTTGGCTTGTGTAACCATTAGCCAATCAGCAACCAAGGTACCCCCCCCTTATCACCTGAATCTCCTCCTAGAGCACCATTGTGTTCTTTTTAACCAAATCTCTCTCAGAGGGGCGTGGGGTTAGTTTTACCTTTGGAAAAAAAAGGGTAACTTTTCGAGGGAGGAGAGAAATCGCCCTCACTTTTTTCCCTCCACTTTGCCAGGCTATTGATTCCAATCAAGCCTACAAAACACGGTACACTTGGCGTGTAAAAAGCTGCTGATATAGCCTT
>NW_011343428.1:58828-81362 GCF_000735185.1 Notothenia coriiceps | reverse complement strand
TAATTTCATTTTGAGGGTAGTTCCGACCTTGAAGTAACACTGTGTGAGCAGCATATGAGTGGACAGTATAAGTAAAAGACAAACAGAAACGTGATTTATATGATTTATTTTAAAAAAGCATTGATCTGGTCACATCTGTTTTTCATTTCTGAGAGATTTCACGATGAACATTGCAGCTTTTTAAAAAGGTAGCAAAATGAGTCAAACCATCAGGAGATTGATTATTTAAAACCCCACGAGTATCAGGAAGCAGAAGATACAGTTTGTGTGTAATATCTAACTCCGTCCATTGGTCGAATGAGTCACACGCCTCCAAGATGTTAAACCCAGATCCTCATATGTAAATGTTCTTTTCTGGTAGAAAAACTGGTCCGTTTTTTGTATTACTTTCCAAAAGCTGGCAAATAGGAAGAAGACATATGTTGAGTTCGGGAGTTTCATGTTCCTCAAAAACCCGCTTCTTATGGGGGTAGCAGTGTATGGCAGATTGTTCCTAGTGTTTGTCACATGAGGTGTGATAAACTATCACCGCAGTCCCTTTCACCTTGATATTACGTTTAGTTAAACCTGAAGGAGCATCAGGAAATAAAGGGCCAGTGTTCGCATTTGCCTGAGATCCACCAGCAGAATGTCTTAAATAAACCCCCTACTTTCTTAACATTAGCATGAACTTCATAGATAAGAAAATACTTTTTCAAATAAGATAACCATATCTCCAGAAAGCGGGCCGCAAAAAAAAACAACAAACAGGAATTCAGAACCCAAAGTTAAAAAGAGGAACCTTTCATCATGTCTGCCTTCATCCTCACATCTTTGTTTCTCCACCTCCAGAGAGGCACCGAGGTGAAGCTGCAAGTTACGGAGAGAACTATCAGAATAAAGAAGGGAAGGGGGTTCGCGATTAAAGTCCCGCTCATTATTACTGTTTCTCAGTCAATACATGACAGGTCTCAGACTATATCCAGAGCACTGTCTCTGATTGGCTGGAAACCACCGAACACAGTCATTACCATAATCCCCCTCGTGTTTCAGCCCTCTGTTTCCCAAAGAGCTGATTCGTCAGTGTCTGTTACTCTCTAGATGAAAATAAGGGAGGAGACGACATGTTGATGTAGAAAAGACATGATGAGTGGATTTTGCCGATTGACAGGTGACCTTTGAAGTCTTTCCATTCTTTCCATCTTCAGTCTTCTTTGCTGGTGGTTGAGTCGCTTGCAAGTCTTAGTTGATTGCTTTTCGGCTGGGCGCGGGGCGGCTGATGGTTTTCAAAATCGAGGCGGGGGCGGGGGGCGCCTGTGATCCTGGGCGAAGTGTGGCGGTGCTGCTCTATGAAGTGATGAAGTCTCAGCTGGAGGAGGAAAGAGGATAGCAAAAGCATACAACAATATGTGTGAAATTTCAACTTCTGTCAGTGGATGTAGGGTTTGCGACATTATAAACACGTCTGACCGAAGGCCGGTCGTGATTCTGTTTTGTAAAGCAATCTGGCACAGGGCATGAATAGATAGAAGTAATCTTCTTATTGACGAGTACAGCATGCATTCTACCTACCCGATTCGGGGGTCTATATGCTGTAAGTTGTAAATGTATTATCTTTTCGATTTACGCTATTGCATCTATTGCACATCTGTCCGTCCTGGGAGAGGGATCCCTCCTCTGTTGCTCTCCCTGAGGTTTCTCCCATTTCCCCCTTTAAACTGTGGGTTTTCTCTGGAAGTTTTTCCTTGTACGATGTGAGGGTCTAAGGACAGAGGGTGTCGTATTGTCATACTGATAATCTGTACAAACTGTGAAGTCCACTGAGAGAAATGTAACATTTGTGATATTGGGCTATATAAATAAACATTGATTGATTGATTGAAGTGTTGACTTTAGACATAAACATTTATTCTTTAATCCTGAGGCCATGACCTGATTAATCCGATAATGCATAAAGACAAGGACCTTTGACAGTTTTTTGACAGGTGTCAAGGAAAAAACTATGAAGCATGTATTGCTCTCTTATTGTTAACTATGACTGTGGCAGCTTCATAGACTGCTCTATGTATAAAAACATTCAGTAACATAATACGATTTGGGTTTTTTAATTGCCAAATGTTGATAAAAAGAGGATTGGTTGACAGAGGGAAAAGCAAAGCACCTTAAGCACTTTGAATTGCCTCTGTGACTTAAAATGTGCTATACAAATAAACTAACCTTCTTAAGAGGGTTATTACATTGTAAATTGTAGACATTTTATTTTATTACACTGAAGCTGTATAATGTCTGTGTAAACACCATCATTTTAAGTGCACATTGTTGGGATTGAACTGTATTTATTTTGCATATTGAGTATTTTATGACACAGATTAGGCAAGCACACTGCAGTGGTGTGGGGGGTGTTATTTAAAGTTTGGGCTCTGACACTTAATACAAATAGCAGCACCTGATGCCTCTAGATTACCATACTGGCACTTAGTAAACTGTCATAAACAGATCATTAGCTACCAATCTCATCTCAGACCTGAATCCTTTATCTATGCAGGAATGTGAAGATGTGATTACTTTCACCACAAAGACAAAGGAGAAGTTAATTGACTCGTTTGTTTTCCACAAAAGTGAGAGGAGACGACTCGGCTAGAGGAAGCTGTTGGATAGAAATGTAGTTATCATCATCCAGACGACAACTTTCACATGCTAATCAATGCTAACGATAGCCAAGGTGAGGCTGGAAAAAGGCTCTGCTCAATAGCACCATCATAGCACCAATGTGGTCCTCAGTTTAGATACGACCAATCTGCTTTCAAATGTTCCTGTCTAGGCAATGTGATATTTCATGTGTACTAGAAGCACACATTACACACTGAGGGTTATTTATTGTTTGCACATAATCTGCAATGTAACTGCATTCTAAACAGGCTCAACACACTGCCTGTCTACAATGATGTTAATGAAGCAGACAAAAGAGAGAACCGGTATACACTTGCTTGAAGTGAATATATCTGCACTTTCCTTGTTGTTCGGAGTTTGATTCTTCAAGGTTTCAAGGCTTTTATTGTCATGTGTGCATAGCTACGGTGTAGATATGACAATGAAAATCTTAGGTCACTGGTTCCTCCAACAGTGCAACACAATAAACAGATAAAATAGTACAAGTAAATAAAATAGAATATAATAGAAACAGAATTTGATAGAAACTGTGCAGAATAGTCTATATACAGTAATTGGAATATTGATATATATGATATACAGTATGTGAGTTGCAAATAGATGAATGTTATGTATGTTTTTTCAAAAGCCCTCCAGCCCCTCCACACTTTAGTCCACACACACGCTGCACGTCCTCTGAGGGTCCCGGGATGGGCGAGGGGCGCGCTGGGCCCTTACAGGGCTGGAGGGCTGCTCTCCTCCTCCAGGCGTGTAGTGAGCCCATTCGGGGCCGAGGGGGATCTACCCAGCCGTCTATGGGCGGGGCGGGGGGGAGGTCCCCCGGCACTGTTTTTTTACCACACTTTCTGCGAGGTAAGCGCAGCAGGGTGTGCTCTGTCAGCCACAGCCCAGATTTCTCCTCGGTCACAACCGGGTTAAACGAGAATGTGGGGCAGCAGCTGTTGACCAGAAAAGCCGGTCAGGGGCAGTAGGATGGAATGTTGTTGTTGGACGACAGTGCGCGTATACATCGGGGCTCCACCCACTGTACCCATAGAGTCCAGTAGAGGGCGGAGCCTGTGAGAGATATAACGTTGGGTTACGTATTGTAACCCTTGTTATATTAGCACAGGCGGAGCCCTTTACTCAGGGCACTGTCTGTCCTATTCCGCTCGCTGAAGAGAGGTGTAGGATGATAGTCAGGAGTCGAGGCCTCCTTTTATACGGTGTGATGCGCGCGCATTCAGGTAGGCCCGCCCAAGGCCGGCTACGTCTATAGAAGTCTCAGTGGGAGAATGCTCGCAGGGTAAGGTAGTACCAATAGAGTCCAGTAGAGGGCTCCGCCTGTGCTAATATAACAAGGGTTACAATACGTAACCCAACGTTTCTCCAGACTTAACATTAGCATAGCAAATGTCCCTCCCCTGGGTGTAGAACCTTGAGTACCTGCATGCAAATCCAATGCCTAGACCTCTGGACCACCAATGGGTTTTTAAAACAATGAACGCCCAACTATAGGTCTTGCTGTGATGTGATTTGGAGTGAATTTGTATCTCTATGCTCACAACGAGCACACAGGTATGGAGGACACAATATGACATGAGTAAAAATACAAACAAATGAATAAATACAGGAATATAAAAATACAAGAATAAATAAACGTGGGAACAAAACTGAAATAAATAAATGTGGAAACATATATAAATACATTTTGGACATAATATCTGCACTTTACGACAATGCATCTTGCTTATGGAAATGCTTGATGTAAATGTTAAAACAAATGAACAGACCTTTTTAATTAATGGCAGTGGTCAACAACTGATAATGTTTTAGACCGTCCTCAGTCCAGTGATGTCACCTTCTGCAGGTGAAAATGACACTGTCTTTTTGTTTGTATCTCCTCCTTTTCTTCCTGTACCACCATTATATAATCCCCTATGAATAAAGAGCAGCGGATATTCACCTGCCTACTTTATGCACCATACATTGGGGCCCTATATCCCTTACCTGTGGTGAATGGTAGCGCAGCAGGTTCTATTGTTGCTGCAGATATAGAGATGGAGGCCCGGCCACCTTGGTGATCCGGTGTCCTGCAGTCTCAGCTTTCCTTCAGGGAACCCCTGGTATCTTTCTGTTTGGCCAGCATTATGTGTGACTTCCTGTCTGTGGCAGGGATATTACTGGAAGACCTCTCCAGGGACACGGTGACAATTGCCCCCCTCTATAGTTTCCCTCTTTTCTTCTTGTTTGACTGTTTTCTTGGCAGATAACACACTGTTTGGAACTTTTCTAACCCATCAGTTGTGCTGGTTAAAGTTTGTTTTTCCTGAAGGATATGTATTTTTGGAAAGCTAGTAGGCTTCATATTACACCACAGAACAAATGAACAAAAGCAACGGTAAATGGAAAACAGTAGACTCATTTACAAAACACTTGAACCTGAGTTAATCTTTTTGCATTTATGGTAAAACTTATGATGACTTTCTTAAAAGTTGAACTACAAGTAGGTGGTCAGACATATACCAAGTTTAGACTATCTTCCACATTGTTTTTACATAACAAAGTAGAGATTATTGATTGATTGATGATAAAATATTTTCTTTGCTCTACTTCAAAAGGCCAATGAACAAATAACAAAACACCCTAGTATACTGTAAAATGTCTCCCCTTCAGTCAACACGGACCATAAAGTGATCCAAAAGTGCAACTCCAATGCAACAAATGGGGTCCAGAAGCAGTCTTTGTCAAATTATGTATTTAAAGCAGGGATGTCCAAACTTTTTTCACAGAGGGCCACATCAAGAAAAATATACGAAGGGCTGGGCCACTCACTAGAGGTGAGGTATAATGTCTCATAAGTTCAGTTAAGTTGGAAAAATCAATCAAATGTAGGTGAAAATGATTTTATCACAGCTCTCCATCATTTATTTTGTTACAAAAAGTGTTGGCAGCTCATTCCTTGAAACAGAAGCTTCAGATTAGTTATAATAAGAGGAAACATGAAGTGTATATTTCAAGGTTGTTATGTACATTTGTTATTGGGCTTATTTGTTATCAACTTAGATCTGTTAGTAGAAAATGTTTCAAACTTTAATTGACTGAATTTATTTAAAAAGTAGTCTTATTAACATACGAATACTGTGTAATATATTTGAACATTTATATTTAAGAAGTACAATACAAGACAAGCAGAAGTGTCTTCTATGGGCTATATTCCATTTTATTTTTTAATTTGCTGGGGGCCGATTCAAAATGGTCCGCGGGCCACATTTGGCCCCCGGGCCGTAGTTTGAACACCCCTGATTTAAAGTATTTCCATTACAAAATTCCCTGCGTGAGTCCTTATGTTTCCACTGCAGCTCGGCACTGCAACACTGTCCAGAGAAACAGAAGGTGGTCATTTTGGTAAGACAGGCTTTAAAAAGATAAATCTGAACTTGGAACACAATATAGCCCGATAATGGACAACACATTCAGTTAGTGCTGGAGTGCGGTCAAACCCGGGTGAAATCTGACGCTGAACTATTAATCAGAGGTGCCGTGCTCTGTGATGCAGAAACATAAATCCTCTGTTAGGTATAGGAGCCCCATTTCTGGCATCAAAACTCAATACTTTCTTTCACGATTCTTAGCCAAAATGTAATTTTTCCCTGCCACCGGGTTGAACGTTGAAAAAGGTTTTTTTTTTGTGATCGCACAGATGTCTACCTAAAGCCTTAAATGATAATGTTTATAGCCAAAAGGATTATGGACAGTGTAGCTGAGCCAGCTGGCAGATGATGCGCAGTCTTTGGAAATGTTGGATTTGAATGCTGGTTTTGCAGAGGGCATGCATTTCATCAGTCACGGCAGACAGTAGACATCTATGGAATCACACATATACCTTAATATGTTTCATGCTGCTATGTGATGAATGCAGTGTTGTATTATTGTGTTGCATTGTGGGAGAAGCCTGTGACCTAAGATTTTCAACGACATAATTACTCTGTAGCTATGTTAGTTTGACAATAAAGAACCTTGAACCTTGTTGTAAACAATGGGGCTAAAAAGAAGAGTGCTCTGCTAGAAGATTCTAAAGAAATGCAATTGATGACTCCGGTACTGATTAATTAAATATCTTCTGAACATGGTTTATCTTTACAACAACCTTTGTCTGCCTATAAGTAGATGTTTACACATTTCTCTCAGTTAAATGCACTTTCTTGAATTTGAACCCAACATCAGTAAATGGATACTTTCGTTGAGGTTAGATGTCAAAGTCCTTTCTGTCCTTCTCATTTTGTTTAGAAAAGATTGTCATGTTTTCCTCATCCTGAGAAAGCAGAGAGCATCCTCATGGGACTCTGGTAAAAGGTGAAACTTAAGACCATCTCTAGTTAGTGTAGCGTAGGTTAAAGCATCCTCCTTTCAGAGCCAAAGGAGAAAGAGAGGGGAACGAGACAAATAGGTTCCCACCGACAGAGAGAGGTCAGCTCTCCAGGGAGGCCTCTCCACTATTCTCTCAGCGAGGTGTGCTAGAAAATAGTTCTTTACGGTCCAGAGTGAAGAAAAGGCTCCCACCCATAACCTCACAGTCTGCCTCACAACAACATGCACCATCTCTCTCTCTCTCTCTCTCTGACATCTCTCTCTCTCTCTCTCTCTCTCTCTCTCTCTCTCTCTCTCTCTCGACATCACACACACACACACACACATTGCATTAACCTGCTAATGGATTGACTCCCCCCCTGCCGTCTCCTCTTTGTTTTGAGGCCCAGATCGCTTTCCCCTAGCTCGATGGGTGAACAGCAGGCGAGCTGCGTTCCCTCACACACCCATCAAAATGTTCAAGAATAGGTTTACAAGCTTTCATATACATTGTCCTGTATGGAGCTCTCACACAGATAGGAGCGACAGCTGTGGTCTGCATAGTTTCACTTGACATCTTCCCATAATCGCCTGCAGCACATTTGACGAGTTAATAACTTTATGCCTTAAAAAGGATTTTCTGGCAGTTGGGTGCCTCATTATAATAATGTATTCTCTGGATCTCAAACAAAAAGCAGACAGTATGTTTAATGAGGAAGCAATTATGCTAAAAGTGTCGTATCGTTTACACTTCCACATGCCCAGTCTAGTTCTCTTCTCAAAGACAGCATGTGTGTGAAAATGCCATTTGCATCTGATTTAAGGTCTGCATTTCAAACAAACTGAAGGCAAATGTATATTTAGATCCTGCGTTGTCCTCTCACAGCAAGCGGTTGAATATACCAAAGAAGTACTGTACTTAAGTAAAATGTTAAGGTATTTGTACTTTTAACTAAATATTTTTAATTGACGCTACTTTATACTGCTACTCCGCTACATTTTGGAAGAATATATTCTAATTTTTACTCTCATTTATCTGACAGCTCTAGTTACTTTGCTTATTGAGATTATCAACGAATACAAAATACAAATCCACAAATAAATAAACATTGACGTATACTTATAGGTTTAATGGAGCAGTAGCAAAGTAATTCAAATTAGCTCCAACTTTACCAGGTGCTATAAACACATGAATTCATCAACAATCATAATCCATTAGTTTAAAGTGAATGATTTTGAAATGGGCCATTAGACACAACAAGTGCTTTTATTCTTGATAGTTAAGTGTATTCTCTACTTTTCTACTTTTAGAGATTAAGATTTAAAAGCAGAAATGTAACTAACTTGTAACAGAGCCTTTTTTCCAATGTATTACTTCTTTGGCTCATTTGTATTTAAACACTTCTTCCCCCACTACAGCTTTGCTTTTGGTTTATCCCAGGAGTTTAATTTCAGTGCTGCTCAGCACCTAAATGTTATTCCAGTGACTTGCCCCAAAGGGTTTAAAGGACAGTGGAAACTATAGTATTATCTGTGAAATGTTATGTTATGCTCTGGATAAGTGTGCTGTCACTCAGCAGTAAACACACCTTCATTCTGACATTACAGTACATAGGTAATGTTCGCAGCGTCTTCCCAAACTGACATGCCAGAGCTGGTTTAACTATTCCATTGGGTAATATCTTATTAAACTTTAATTTAATGCTGCTTCGGGATCAAGTCAGATTTAAAAAGAACACCTGTCAGATCAAGTAGGAACATGTATGAGATATATATATTAACATCATGAATAAATAAATACATAAAAAGTGATGGCAAGTTTGTCGGAATGTATTGTGTGAAAACAGTGTGTTGATAAAACCTCCTTTTAGTGAGCTTTTTCAATGTTCAGCTGTCCGCCAACACCAGCATACTGTTCATATATAATACCATGTTTGTCCCTTTAATCCTATCAGAAGTTATCTGTTACTCTTGAACCTCTTTGTAAATCTCTACTCAGGATCCATCCTGTCCTGCATTGATCCGAGCTGCTCCCTCGCTCTGACCTTTCATTTTCAACAGTTAATTCCTCTGTCCACAGACAGGTGTGATGTTTGAGAGTGTGATGGACGTCCTTGATCCGCCTGGCTGAGGGATTTTGTGACAAACACTCTACCTCACACCCGCATCTGACTCTACACGGCCACTTCAAAGAGTTCAAGGAGACCACTAGAGTTTCACATTTATCCACCTTGTTTGGACTTCAGCCAGGAGTTGTATGCTGAGTTTAAATGTATTTGAGCAGGACTGTTCGTGTGTGTGTGTGTGTAAGTGTTTGTGTGTCCAAACACATAATTACCTGTACAGTGCTGTGTGCATAGAGAGAGCCAATAGTAAGAGTATCCATTACAGATCTAATCATGCAACTCAAATGTCAAATATTTCACCGCTAGATTTCCAAATGAAGGAGATTCTGCTTAGATATTCTTAGATATACCTGCTGGTTCTCTTAAAATGCACTAAATGTGGCATGTTAATTCATCAAGTCTTGTCTAAACACTCACAATTAACAGACTGAACTGTTACTTTAGTTTTCTTTTTTTAATAAATGCTTGTCACTTTCTTTGTTAGAACAGAAAATATGCAGGAGTGTGTGTGTGTCAGGGAGTGCGAGTACATGAAATGTGATCCCATTAAGCAGCGCCCCCCNTCTGCTTTGCTTGTGGTCGCTAGTATGGTTTGTATTAATCTTTCTGTAAATTATGTTAAAGGTGGGGTAGGTAAGTTTGAGAAACCGGCTCGAGATACACTTGTTGTTATATTCCATGGAATGCTCTTAACATCCAGATAGCAATGAATATCTGAAGTGTTTTGACATCTGTGGAAGCCGTGGCGCTGTAAAAAGCACGACCAATCATCTGAGCCGGCCCGGCTAAAATAACTGGATGGCCTACCTGCCTGTCAGCCTTCCATCTGTGCACAAACTTATCTCGTGCCCTCATTGGTCATGTGCGCGTTCGTGTGTGTTGGAGGAGGGGCTCTGTCAGGAAGTGGCAGATTTCTTCCGGCTGTGTATTTTCAAATTCTAGCGCACTCGGGCTGGTTTCTCCAAAATTACCTACCCCACCTTTAATGCAGCACAGAATAACACTTTACAGTAACCCACAACTAAAATAAAATGTAGTCAGTCAATCCAGGTAACACCTCCAAAATCCAAACAAATGGAATCCCTGTTAAGTTATTTTAATTTAACATTGGCAATAACATTTGGTCTTTCAAAAAAACGTCATTCGATCACTCCATCTTGCTCATGTATGTATTGTATCAAAGAGCGAGAGAAACAAAGAAGCAAAGGTCCAGGGATGAAAAAAAGAGATTTTAAAAGAGAAAGACAGATGGCCATGTACTGTATTACTCATACAATCCGTGATAAACAATAAAACCATAGGCTCTTGGCATCAGGAATACCTAAAGATTTTGATTTGATGCCGCTGCTTAGGTCGGCATTTGGTTTCGTCCTCCACCCTTTGCTCTCCATCTGGCCTCCATTGTCTGCTAGCCCTGAGCGACAGGTGGTATTGTTCCCACGAAGACAGTTGCCGTGGTGGCACACTCCTGAGGGTGTAGCCTATCCACACAAACACACACCAGCCACTCTACTAACTTGTTTCCTGTAAGTCTTCCTGCCAGACGGGCTATGTCCCGCCAGGAAGTGGCCCGTCTCATCAGGTCACGTTGCTTCTCTTCATGCCGACAGGTGTCTTACTCGTGACATTTCCCATGTGAAAACAGACATGGCTGGATATGAGTATGTCCTCACTGGTTTCCTCCAATTATGCTCCAACCTTGAACATGTTTGTAATATTTATCTATGAATCATACGTGTAAGGACTAAACTTCCAATAAATAAAGTCACTATGGGACTACATTTGGCTAATCATGTTTGATGCATTCAAGAAAGACCACGAGCTGAAGTTGAGGTTCCATGAGATTTAATAAATAAAATAAAATAAACTGTTATTAAGGAAAGACCAGACTGTCAACAGAAGATATCCAAGCCTAGCCCACACTCTTTGTCATCAAAACACCGACATACAACAGGTGGACTACAAATCATTACAATATATCCAGGTGACAAACTGCTGGAAGTGATAACCAATGGATGTGGTGTAAACAATGAATCTTGATTAAAACTATAAACAATGCATAAATAAGCCTGTTGGCTCCTACACTAGGTACATCCACGTTCTTAAAGCTTATAGAAACGTGTTTTCTGGAAATTGAAACAGGTGTGTTTTCAGTCTGCGATGGAAGATGTGTATACTTTCTTCAGTCTTGATTATAATAGAGAGTTCTTTCCACCATTTTGTAGCGACAACAAACAGGTGTGTTTTTTGGAGGAGATTCATACCAGCACTATGATGAAGTGTAACAGGGTAAGAGTTCCGTGTGTGTGTGTGTGTGTGTGTGTGTGTGTGTGTGTGTGTGTGTGTGTGTGTGTGTGTGTGTGTGTGTGTGTGTGTGTGTGTGTGTGTGTGTGTGTGTGTGTGTGTGTGTGTGTGTGTGTGTGTGTGCTGGTTTTGTAGCCAGACTGACTTTAGGCTGTCAGTGCTCATTAGGATAATGACTGTGGGACCTGGCAGGTGTCCAAACGATATACACTATACTACTCTAACAGGGGTTAGGGAAATGGACATTAATGTATGATCTGTACTGTATTGAAGGATATATGCAATACCTTTTAAAAAGGTATTGCATATATCCTTCAATACAGTACAGATCATACATTAATGTCCATTTCCCTAACCCCTGTTAGAGTAGTATAGTGTATATCGTTTGGACACTGCATGAGTGTTTAGATGTGCATATAATTGGAAAGATTCATGCATGAAAATGTCTCATCCACACCCTATTTTAAAGTTGTAAAACAGAGTTTATTTTCAAAACAATGTTGGTGTAAGGAGTATAGCTTTTGAAAAACACAGCTGTGGGTTTATTCTTCAACTTTAGGGAAATGTGGCCCTTAAAAATGTTATGTTTGATTTACGATTGTTTTAATTTGTACAGAATATCGACCCCAGCTGCGTTTTAGAGCCTTTCCAAACTGTTGTCGGATGAGTAAGAAGTAGGGTAAAAGCTTTTGAGCACATTTACAATAAGATGAAAACAATAATAGCATCAAATGACTCATGAACGTAATGAATTTCTACATTAAGCTCAAATCGTTACGCACACACAAGTTATAAACCACCGAATTAAACAGAATAACTACTACATGTCCGGTAGGCAGTTGAATGTCAGGCGTTGTCTCAAAGGAGTTTAACCAGAAATTGCCCTTTGACCCAGGAATCCACCGGAGCGAGGAGGCAGAAGGTTTGGTCACGATCCACTTCTTCTTCTTCTTCTTCTTCTACTTCTTCTTCTACTCTTTGTTCATTTCCTCTCTTGTTTCTCTCGCCGTCTGTCTCATCCATCTCCCTCTTCTTTCTCAAGGAACAGGATGTGAAGAAATGTTTGTGGATCAGCGAGATAAACCATCCACTTACTTTAATATATGAAACAGGCCATTCCTTACAGCGATATAAGCTGTGTATACATTTTGGGGAAATTGCTGCCTGTATTTTTCCGAATAAGGGATCAGCCAGTTCTCGGAAAAGAAAGCCAGAACTTAAATATAGTATATATATATATATATAGGTCTTTGTGTAAGGTTCTCTATATCAATGTCAGCATCCATTTTTGGCGTCAGTGTTTTTTTTATGTCAGCCCTTACATTGGTAAGAGTGTGTTCTTTTATCTGAACAGAGAAATTACAGGAACATGTCAAATACATTTCCCATACAGTTCTCCATAAACTTAAACAACAGCTGTTTTAAAAAAAATGCTTTTGATTAAATTAAACTTCTCTATGTGTGCTATAAACCAGAATAAGAAGTAAGACTTGAATCTGATCCGTGTTTAACGGTTAAAATGAAAATAAAGTTTGGTTATCTACATGATTCTGCTAAATAACAGGAAACAACAATAACACTTTTAATGTATTCATCTTACTGTAATAGTGGCCAATTGTCCGAATCAGCCACTTAAAATCTACAATACGTCACACTATTGACTCTGTTATCATTGCAAGGGGTCATTCAAGGCCTTTTGTTTCCTGTACAGTATTTACAAGTTCCCAGTTCCCATAACTTGTATGATTAACCCCTGAAAAGAAAAAGTAATCACAAGAGAGCAGGCGTTTTTGTTCCCTTTTTCTTTCTTATAAACGCCTGTGCATTATGTGCAAGTATAAATCTAAGCTATCCCTGTCACACATGCCATGCTGCCATTGGACGTATAAGGCTGAAAAGAAAAGGAGAATGTGGGAACTGGAGGTTTTCTGCCCTGTCAGGGTCGCCATCTGCTCTTTATCCACGCTGGCATCAAGCCCTGGTCCAACCCTTGGCACCTACACCCACGCTCGCTCACACACCCACCCACACACACACACACACACACACACACACACACACACACACACACACACACACACACACACACACACACACACACACACACACACACACACACACACACACACACACACATATTGCATGTGTTGTATACGTGTAGCTTTGCAAAGTAGAGCGGTCGTGCTATGAACTGCAGAAGTAGTAAAACACCTGCATCTTAACAACAAATATGAGATTGTGTTTATGTTAAGGTGTAAAATGTGTGTATGTTTGCATATAGTTTCCCAACAACATTTTTATTTGTATTTTAAATAACTCAAAGCAAGAGTAAGTGTTATTTTGTGAATGTCCTCGCCATGAGTGTGTTGTGAAAGGGGTTGGGGGGTGCTTGTGTTTGCTTGTGTGTGACTGAGTGTTTATTTGTGTGCAAAACAAAGAACTTGTCTCAGCGTTTGAGTGGAAAGACAAGAGGGCCGTAAGTATTTTGTTTGTGTGTGTGTGTATCTCAGTGTGAATGCTAACCCGAAGTGATTGGCTTTTGTTTTTCCAAGGAGTGGGTGGGGAAGGTGCGTGACAAGCGAGTTTCTCCCCTTTTGGGTTACTTGGCTCATTTGGAGCATGTGTGTGTGTGTGTGTGTGTGTGTGTGTGTGTGTGTGTGTGTGTGTATGGTGATGATGTTGGTTCCCAAAACAAAACCAGCAGCTGTTTGTACAGGCTCACACACACAAACCAATTCAACTGTTGTCATCTTCAACCCACCCTTTCCTTCTGTAGCCATCTATTTACACTTTAAAATCAACAAAAGTTAAATACTATTTGAAGTAAAATAAATATAATTATCAGAAAGCACAATACTGTATATTTGTAGATGTACATATCATACAGCAATAAAAGATCACAAGGGACACTATATTCCATTTCAATTAGCTGATGCTTTCATCGAACGCATCTTACCAAAAGTACAATATATATATACTATAAACAGCTAGAATCCTGCAAAAACATTAGCCTAGTAATAGCCTAACTATTTTACGTGCTACAACATTTTGTTTTTTATTTATAAACATTTAAATTGCTCAGGTGTAGTAAATACAGGTGGGTTTTAAGATGTGTGTTCTTTCAGTGGTTCTCATATTAACGCTTCTATTGGATAGCGCGCCAACACATTGCACGTGATAGGCTTAGGGGCGGGACATCTTTCAGAGCAGACTGGGCTCTGATTTCAGACAGAGGGTGAAAAGGGAGCAGGACATGCAGTATGATAATAATGAAAAAGAAACACTTAGAAATGAAAGAATAGGGCCCCTTTAAACGGCACCTACTACAACCCTCAATGTTTTGGCTCATAAGTCCTTTCCAGTTCATGTTCACTGTACAGGAACGAGCAACAGAAGAATAAAAGAATGATCACTCACTAGTGCCATGGTGACAGGCAGAGTTGGCATGGCAACCAATGAAGAACAGCTCCCTGAGGATTACAGCTGTTGCCACATCTGTGACCAATCACAGTATTTGGCTAAAACTTCCTGTCGTAAAATGGCTCATCAAAAACTCACACGTGAAGGCGTGAGCAGTTTTGGAGCGGTGTGACTTCAGCTATTTTGAAGAGAAAACTTCTTTTTTTTTAAGTTCAGGAAGATGTTGTGCGGCTGCTTCAACAACGGCTGCTTGCTGGTAATATTTTGTGAAGCTACAGTAGACGCAGGATTGAAGGGTTGTTATGTAGAATTAGGACAAGAGAATGCATGAATACAAATATGGTAGCACGTAACAAATATTATTCCATATCTGCAAACAAACAGGTCAAACCATAACATCAGCTAAAGTGCAATATAAATATGAATATATTGGATTTACAAAGTGACAAAATTGCGTTGTTCCTGTCGGCCAGCGTACATGTCAGATGACGTAGTATGAACAATCTATAAGGATATAAAAATAAGGCACAACATATGTTTCTACAGAAATACAAATTAGAAGTGTGTTAAGTTAAAGTTTACCGGGTACACACACAAGCATTTATATATGTATGAACTCTGAGAACCATTTTGGATAAGCAACATTTTTGAAAAACCTTCAAACACAGAAAGTGGATAGAAAGCTGAAACAAAGAGAAAACATTCCTTTTGTTAAATGTAGATATCTTGATGTGGTAGTATACTGTGATCACTGGGAATAATCTGGTTACAACAGATAATCTCATAATGTGGTTTAGTGTTAAACCCTTTTAACTCCCAGTTTACATGTGGTCTATAATTAGATTCCCTGCAGAGCTCCTACAATTGTGTTTAATGTCATTATCAGTATCAAGTCTTCTTTGAACTGTTTCATGCAAAGATGGACCATCTAAAACAAATGTCTTATTTAAAGTGGTCTCTCTTAGATTTGTAAATGATCCTTTCCCATGTTCATGTGTTTATTGGAAAAGACAAAAATGAATGTTAAACTAAACATTCTTCTCCATCCAAATCCTGCTGCTTGATCTGGTGCCAGTTTCTTAACATTGCAAACAAAATGTATTTTTCATGATTATGTGTTAAATAAAGCAACACCGTGCCATTGCCATCAAAAATCCGTGCTGTTAAATCTGTGTTACACTTAAAAGTTTCCTTAACCCAGACAACATTATTTTTTTTAATTCATTTGCAACTCTACGAAATCAGATTTCAAAAGCGTGTGTGTTGGTTAATCAGATCACTACAGTATAATACATCATACATGTTAACCAAAGACAAACAAACAGAAAAAAAAAGTCTCCTTCATGACAACACATCACTGTTGTTGTTGGTGTTTCTGTGTGTGTTTTTCTGTGTGTATGTATCTGTGTGCGTGTTTATATGTGGCTTAGGAGTCAATCCTTCCAAACATGACTGTCATTAACCCTTGTCGCTCTTAAAGGACCACCCAGATGTGTGTCTGTATGTGTGTGTGTGTGTGTGTGTGTGTGTGTGTGTGTGTGTGTGTGTGTGTGTGTGTGTGTGTGTGTGTGTGTGTGTGTGTGTGTGTGTGTGTGTGTGTGTGTGTGTGTGTGTGTGTGTGTGTGTGGCCGGCAGACTGGCATTGTGTTGTGTGTTATCTATCCACTCCAGCCTGCCATTTGTACGGCTAAAACAACAATCCCCTTCAATGGAAGAGAGGACTGTGTTCTATCACCATGGTTATACACATTTCTCATAATGCAGGGAAACATGTGACAAGGAAAATGTCATCAGCAATAAAAATAAAAATGACAAACAGCAGCGGTGGAGAAAGTATTCAGATCCTCCAAGTTAAAGTACTTTTACGGCCCTGTAAAAATGTTCTGTGACAAGAAAAGGTCCTGCAGTCAAAGTACATTTTAAGTAACCAGTAAGAAAAGCTGTAAGATACGTGTAGTAGTGTAGACATTTCCCTTTGACTTGTAATGAAGTAGAAATATAAAGTGGCAGTAACGAAAGTACTCAGGTAAAGTACTTGCACTTACGAACTTACACTTGTTCCTGTCCACCACCGTATATGATGATATGAAACTGGGATACTGCAGTTGCAACCTTCCTCTGCCCCTTTGTTTGACTTCTTGTCTGTCCCCTAATGTGACACTTCCTTGCTTCATTTTCTCCTAATGACCCACCAGCGGGACACTTTAGGGGTCCACATGCCCTCCGGTTGGCCCAAAGACCTCTTTGGTTCGCTCAAACGCCCTCTGATTGTCCCATCTGGCCAACCTAAATGCCCTTCTGGCAAGCAAAAGTGTTGCTTTTCTTGAGGCAAAAATGAAACCTTCATCCTGCACATGCATGTCGTGACCCTGCCTCTTTTGTGTGTATTTGGCCTTTGCACTGCACAAGGAAATTGGCTTGTAGCAACAGCACACCTTAACAATTAAGAAATGTGTAAAATAAGAAGATAATAGCCCACAAAGAAAGACAATAACTAACAATCTTTTAGGAACTTAAATGAGCTCTAAAATGTGGCATTCATGGTCATGTGTAACTCTTTTAGCAATCACACGAGCAAATTATAATTATTGACAATGCAATTTAAATCTTCAAAGTCTCAGAGTCTTCATTAGAGTGTCACCGAAGGCTAAAACACAATGTTCCCCTTTTCAAAGGATCTCACAGCTAACTTCAGAGGTTTTTAAATCTCTCGAAAACGGTGTGACTGAATTCCTTAAAGCCTCTTAGCAAAAGATTATCCCTGCTCAATTTACGGAAAGGAGAGATAACACTGGTCACAACTGGTTTGTCTCAAGAAGGTTTCAGAAATTATGATTCAGTACCTATGGAAAATCTTGTAAATAAGAAGCCTGAGCGTAGTGAAAAACTTAGAGTGTGAAAAGGGATAGTAATAGCACCTAGTATACAGTAAAATAACTTCTAATCATGTTAATTACTTTTGGAATAGATTTTGACCGTTTAAAATGTATATTCATATCAGGTCAAATTGTAAATAAGGACACGCTATATCTTTTACTGAACGCTACAACGGATATATTGTTGTTTATTATTTACAGAGTATGTTTAGAATTTCAAGGATGAGCCCAGATATCCAAAAAAAGAAAGAAAGAAAATTATGTTCAGGAAAATTGTGGATGTTCTTTTGATGACACCATTTTAGGAGACATCCAAGTATGTTTACATGCTGATTTTGAGCCCTTTTGCATCCTCAAGAGTGCCTTTATAGCAGGCTGTGAGTAAAAGGAGAGTATTCAGTTCATTTCCGGACCCTCACCTTGATTTTGTGCTTAAATATGACAGTGTAGCAGTAACCAGAGCACTTTAAGCCTCCTGCAGCTGCTGAAACGTACAAAGAGTCCCTTCTTTGTAACTTTATATTCAACACACTGGTCCTTTGCAGAGGATATGTACAAAGATGGAAGAAGAAAGAGCATTACATGGGACTTTCAAAGGGCAAGCTCGGCCGCAGGACCTCAGACGCACTCACACACACCTCTCACACACCTGTGCAAACTCTCCGTCAGACTTCCTCTCTCACACACACACACACACACACATTTCCTGTGGGCCCAAACACTGCCCAGTCTGTTCTCCAGGGCGTTGGCTGCTGGGCACTTGGTCAATGTGTACCCAAGTGTAATGCTTCAGCACTCTAGGACTGGCATGGAGACAACACAAACACACACAGAGAAGGACATGGATATAACATGGTTATACACATAGGCCTACTGTGTGAGGAGAGCAAGGAAACAAACATCTTTGAGGAAATAAGTGCTGACCTGCGGCTTTCATTTGAGAATGTTTACTCGCAGATCAGATGAACAGTGTAGCCGTTATTATACCTAGTTTCCCGGTTTTTAAAGGACAGATAGTCGAACAAACTAGCATGGACTTAGTAATAAGGTTAAACTTCACCAGGTGTTGTAGTAGGCTAAAACTAACAACACATACTTGGCTAATTATGCTCTTGTTGAAATGAAAACCCTTACATATCATCCTTTTCTTTATGGCTTATTATCTTAAAGTTGGTGAATTAGTGTTGCGGACTAGCTGACTATGATCTTGCCAGCAACATGCTAGCGCTAGCCTGTCACAATAGCTGCACAGTTAGCAAGCTAGTTATCCCAGAGGCTTACAGGATGATACATTTACACTATTTGTTCGATAGAGACATATTTGTACCGTCGACACTGTATATGCAATGGTAGCTTCCCCAGTTTGTATCTCTCCAGAGACCATTCCATTTTTATCAAATGCAAGATTTCTCATGTTATAATTCAACAACGTTGCTTCATTTATTGCTATTCAGGAATTTTTTTTTCTTCAATCTAGACATCAGCAAGTTAAAGGGCGACTGTGGCTGTGAGGGAGTGTCGTCGTCTTTCAACCAGAAGGTTGTGGGTTCGATCCCAGCCTATGCAGTCAACATGTCGATGTATCCTTGATAGATACTTAACCCTGAGTTGTTCCTGATGGCATGGCCAACGGTGTGTGAATGTGTGTGAATGTTAGGTCCTAGAGCAGGGGTCACCAACCTTTTTGTCACCGAGGGCTACTTCAAGGGTACTGAGTAATACGAAGGGTTACTTGATTGATACAAACTTCCTGAATAACATAATTGCACGGTTCACCTTTAATGATAATATTATTATTAATAATAATCAGAATACATATTAATTTACTGTATGTGAAGGACTGTCTGATCACATGTTAATGTTAATTATTCCTCACAATAATTATTAACAATGATTTACCATTGCTATAGCAACCCCATTGTTTTGTTATGAAAATTGTGTATCTTATATCTTATACACATTCTTACGAGGATCTATCAGGGCGTCTGTAATGCTGCGTATCCACACCGGACGCGGACTTTCGCTCTAATCGGCTCGGAGTTTCACCGCTGCTGCCAGCGTGTGTTACTCGCATCATTCCAAACAAGACGCGGCTGGCTCGGAGTAGCTAGCCACTACAACTACAACAAAGATGAACACATTTTTACCGTGATTAAATTGTAATACACGGTTTTCTAAATGATCCGAAGTAACAACATACTGATACCGGGTTAGTAAAAACCATGAATTAATGCTGACAAGCTCTGCAGACACAGACGGCAGGCGAAAAAAACCTTTTAAAATGGCTTTGTTTTCTGAATGGTGATTGGGTCGACCAGGCTAAGGCTAACGTTGTATATTGCTCATCCACTCATAACAACGGGCCTACAAGGACATAAATAAACCAGCGACTGTATTCGCCAGATTGACACAGACAGTCTGTGGTTTGTATTGTTTAACTTGTCCAGTTTCTGAAAAGATTATGAGGAGCTGTGATCTCTGTTTGCTAATGCTAACAGCTAACTGCTGATGTTTTCTGGTGAGGCGCGCTAGTCGGTAGCCTGAGATCCTCACCATCTGGTGTGTGTGCTGTGTGTGTGGTGTGTTTTGTGTGTGTGTGTGTTTGCCGTTTGTGGTGGATGAGCGACACCCTGAATGATCGTAGTCTGCTCGCATAGACGTGCTAGCTTGTCTCAAGTACAAGGTGGAGCATGATGGAGCATGCATTGGTAGTGCGAGAGATCATACGCTCATGAACCCGGCACCTACTGCGGTTGTCAAAAGACGCAGATCTCACACGCTCCAAATCCTCCCCATAACCTGCAGTCGCGTTAACATGCTTACTATGTACATACAAATGTGTGCTTTAAAAATGGTCATATTCAATAGTATGGTCATTTTAAAGAATGAAAAAAGTATCAATAAGTTGCACACCGAGCTCCATGATGACTAGTGCGTATTTTAGAAATGCACGTAAATGCTACCATAGGCAAACGTGATGACTTGGCTGTAAATTTTTATATCGGAACGATGCAACTGTCCAGTTTGCGACCAAATATATTCGCCCTGGCTATGCGTGGGCGAGATACATTAGTGCCCGGGCGAGCACCGTCGTCTGGTGCTACCCTAGTCTTAGACAGTAAAGTGTCGACGGTACACTGCTCTGTTTGATTGGGGGACTGAAATATTGTGCGTCGTGGATATCGATGACATGTAGAGTAAGTGTATGATAAGGCTCATCTATTGACGTGTAGGGTCTCATGAGAGCTGAGCATAAATAGCTTGCTAGCGCCTGTGCAGCTATTGTGACTCTAGGCATGTAAGCAGTAGCATTGCTTTGGCTGGCCATTTACACTCTAGAGAACATGGTATCCGCTAAGTTCTCAAGCAACACTACTTATTATCAGCGCACAACCTTTTATATAGCAACTTTCCAAGGTAGAATGTTCACTGTATACAGGAGATATGAGGAGAGTTAGTTGTTACTGTCATAGTAGACTTGTTGACTTATTCAAAGAGTAGAACACAATAAGCTCCTACACTGAAGTATGTGTCTCATTCCCGAAGTATATGTAGGATAAGCTACATCAACCACACTCACGTTGCAAGTCATTACACCTCGCGACTATAGTCTATATTGTATTTAATTTCAGATACAATGTGTGCTTGAGTGTCTAGGTTGCATTCGTCGATGGATCGTAACACACATAATCTGTCCTTACACCAAACAACAGTCGCTGTATCTGTAGCAGCTCGGAGCATGATAATACGGCCACCATACCAGCCTGGGTGTTCATACTCAGGATCTGGAAGGATAGGAGAAAACTCAGGAAAGGAACTGAGGCGCTCCGTCTAGTAGAGCTCCACTTGAGCACACTCATCTATACCTGCACAAGATGTCTCATGCACATCTATCCCACCTTGCCTCTCCACTCACAACACCGTAGGCCTATGCTACACACACACACTAACCTCACCACACACACACTACGATCACACTATACTCCTATGCCCTGTTTCTTCTTGTCGAGCTTATTGCTATAAATGTGTTCTGTCTCCATGAGCACACGAACAGACGTAGAGTCCTAAGTAGCTGCAAGCAAAACTCTGTGCTACTGTGGGGTGGTACACATTCTCTTGATCCAAGTAGCATCCGCAGCGACAGACCTCACAGTCCCCGAGCAGCAACACGAGCTCTGACGGCTCACAAGCCTGTTGTCGAGAACCCCAAACAGGCACACACTGTGGGTGTGTGCTGCGCCGCTGCTCGCTGGTCGACATCGTAGTGTTTGAGAGAGACGGAACAGCTACCATGCAGCCGGAGAGATCATTGCCACAGTCGTACAGAAAACATGTGGTTTAAGTGAATGATTCAAGTGAAATAATAAAGAATGATACAAATATATATGGTTATATTGGAATATGTCTTAGGCTTATGGGTACTTATCCTATCAAATTTTTTTCGTTACTCTCCTCTTTTTTATGCTCTTCATATAGCTAATTGGGCTTTATAGAATGTTTGTGTCAATCCAGAAAGGTGTGACGACGATGTATACAATGTTAATTATGGATTGTGTTGATGAAGTAGGGGTCTCAGAAAAGCACGTATCCAAAGAACAAACTGTGTTTTTTCTGAACTAATTATTTGCTCGGTCGTAATCGGACTGCTGATTTAAGTCATCCTTTAAAAAGTAGCCCTAACTCCTGACTCATTGAGTTAAAAGCCTCCAACACATTTATGACTGTTCCCTGGCCAGACACAGCACAAAGACCATGAGATTATTACCTGACATGTACAGCATTTTTTACTATATATTATAGTAGTACCATTCCAAGGCACATACCAACCAG
>NW_011343428.1:50418-58783 GCF_000735185.1 Notothenia coriiceps | reverse complement strand
GAAGCTTTTCCCTCACTCCTCCGGCTGTAGCTGGACAGTTACCAAAATGTTTAAGGATAGTAAAGCACCTAAACAACATGTGATAGCCAAAAATGTGTTAATCTTTTTATGACTTTGAGAGGAATGTTCAGCAATTCACCATTCCAAGTACAACCCTACCCATTTGACATCCAGCAGGGCGAGTTTTTACTCTTACTGCCTGAACGGTAGACATCAGGTCTGCCAGTTTAAAGTGACCTATCATCGCTATATTTAACAATAATTGTGAGGGCCATAGCCTATAAAAAGTATATACAAAAAGTTTTTTTCCCCAAAAAAATACCAAGCAGATCCTGGCATTTGAGCATGCCTCATTTGCCTATATGCTCATTTCCCCGCCCTGTTTTGCAGGGGCTGATCTGTGAGCTGGCAGCGACCCACATCCCCTGAGCAGGAGAGGGAGCGTGGCTTGGATCAGCTGCTAGCGGCTGCAGGCGGGGAGAAGAGGGGGGACAAAAAGAGATCTCCGTCCCTTCGTGTTTTATTCCTATAGTGATATACTAGAGTCTATTCATTTGTTTAAAGCTCCCAATAAATATAAAAATAGAAAGACCTTTTGATCGGCAACTTTTCAATTTGTCCCGGTAAGATGTAAACTTTACCAGACATGTTGACCGGAAGGACAAAAAAAATCGAACCCTGAAAGCTCCTGCCCGCACGGTCCCCCTCGTTCCATTGGAAGCAGGCGGATGAGGTGGGTGTTGTCCATCCTGCGCGGTGACTACCGAGAGAATTACAGCGAGGGTAGCGGATTGGCACATGAATAACAGGGCAGCAGGTAGCAAACAGGCTGCCCCCTCGGGGAGGGAGAAAAAGAGCACAGCGGAGATAAACAGAAGGGGAACCATAGGCAACCTGCAACCCATGCGGCGGCGGAAGTCCTTCTTCGCTGCTTTTGTGGCAGAAACTTGATGCGACAGCGCCTGCCTTTGAACGGACCAACCATTGGGGGATTGGGGCATATGTAGGCTAACAGCGCCCCAGTGCTACCGAGCGGTTACAATGCGCGGCGTTGCCCAACCTCATCATCCCCTGATATGCTGGTATAAAGGCCATATTAATTGCGGATCACATATTACTGTGACTGAAAGAACACTATCTTTATCGGATCAGTCTGTACCTCCAGATCCTGTGGCCAGACCGCATAACGTCAAAGGAGAGCGGGGTTATAGGTGGTAAAAAAGATGTGGCTGTCCTGTCCGTGTTGCTTCCTCACTAGGTGCATGGTTTACCATTTCAACTACTGCCAGCAGGGGAGCATCCCCTAGAGAAACATGTCCTGATGAGACATAACTATGTTTTTTATGGCTATCATGCCAAATGGCACTTTTGTACGTCTTTTATACAATGAATAATGTGTCCGCCGGTGTTCCAGGAAACTCTCCAATGATGTCAGAAAACCACAACCCCTCTCTTTTCCTCCATACCCAAATCTCTAAAAAATGGGGCTGCAACGGATCTGATACGGACGATCCAGATTTGAATTATTTTTCTACGTCACAGAAGTGGTGCTCGGCCTATATGGCTCAACTCTCCACCTATCGGGGAATGTGGGGTTGGGGACACCGCCGGACATTGCCGGCTCGAAAGCACTGAGACGGCTGTAGTACATATGCCAGGCCTGTAAGTGGCCGCTGTGGCTGCCCACAAAAGGCAGCTGAAGAAGACTTCCCGCGCATGGTTGCCAACGGTTTGGCCATGGTTGCCCTTCTGTTTATTCTCCGCTGTGGCTCTTTTTCTCCCTCCCCGAGGCAAGCGTTTGCTCCTGCTGCTGTTATTCATTGCAATCCCTACCTCGCTGTAATTCTCTCCGGTTAGTCCACCAGCAGATGACAAACACCCACCTCTCCGCCTGTTCCAATGAACGAGGGGACCGTGCGGCAGAGTTTCAGTTCGATTTTTTTCCGCCGGTCAACATGTCTGGTAAAGTTTAAATCTTCCGGACAAAATTAGAAAAGTGCCGATCAAAAGGTCTTCTTTTTTATTTATTGAGCTTTAAAACAAATGAATAATGACTCTATATAATCATATAAGAATAAAACACCGAAGACGGAGATCTCTTTTTGTCCCCCTCTTCTCCCCGCTGCAGCCTAGCAGCTGATCTCAAAGCACGCTCCCCTCTCCTGCAGGGGGATGTGGTCAGCTGCAGCTCACAGAATCAGCCCCCTGCAAAAACAGGGCGGGAAAGAGCATATAGAGCGAAATGAGGCATGGCTAAAATGCAGGATCTGCTTGGTATTTTGAAAAAAAAACTATATTTATATACTTTATATAGGTATGGCCCTACAATATATTGTTCAAATATAGCATGATAGGTCACCTTTAAACTGCAGACCTGTGTCTACCGTTCAGGCAGTAAGAGTAAAAACTCGCCCCCTGCTGGATGTCAAATGTAGGGTTGCTACTTGAATGTGGAATTGCTGAAACATCCTTCCTCAAAAGTCAATAAAAGATTAACACATTTTGGTATCACATTTGTTTAGGTGCTTTACTAATCCTTAAACAATTTTTAACTGTCCAGTACAGCCCGAGAGAGTGAGAAAAAACTCAAATTGTAGCTAAATTCAGTTGATTGTCACGTAAAGTGTGTGATGTGTGGATCCAGCAGAAAGAGGATGAGCTCTGTAAGCCCAGCTGAAGAGTCTTAAAGCAGAGAACATCTGTCCCCGGTGCTTAGAAAGTCAATGCATTGGCTTAGACCCTGTGTCCACATAGTCTTTTTCTGTCAAAAAGGCGCTGGCATGGTGCTGGAGCGAGGCTCATCCAAACCTTTAACCAAAAAATGCTCCTAGCTCTTTTCAAAAAGGTTGAAGCATGACTACTCATGACTTCCATATTTGTCTTTACTATATTTGTGCTCCTATCTATTTGTTTGACTTTAATTTCACCATGAGCTTCAACTGGCTTCAACTAGACGATTCTTGCCCTCCTAATTGGATAAAGCTTCACCGCTCTATCTGACAGTTGTGAAGCGATACGTGTACAGAGATAAAAGTCACACTCACCTGCTGCAACACACATGGTTCTGCCTGCACATCTGCTGCTATAAATGGGCTTTTTGGGTCAAAGACAGACAGACAAGGCCAATTCAAACTTATCCTCCATTTTCCACAGTGATGTCATCAGCACTATCCTGAAAAGTTTATATATTTTCAAATATAAGCGCTTGGAGCGGCTACACAAAAAACAACACTGGGTGCAGTATTCTTGAGGCGGAGGCATATGGTACACTCTTTTTATTAAAACAGCAATTCAATACAGATGCAGGCGCTCAGAAGAAGGTGCTATGTGGAACCCCAGGACCTTACTCCTATGCTTATCACAGTTCCAAAAGGGTTAGTCAGAGACTTTGCTGCTGCCATGCAACATGAAAAGGGAAAGGCTGCCCTCTAGCAGCTAAAAGGAAGGAAAGAAAGACAGAAGGAAAGAAAAAAATATATGTGTGCTTACCTGGGAGTATAATACAACCACTATTAGTAATTCAGGTATAAACTTGAAAAACACTGACACACTTTGGCTAAACAATTAAATGTCCCATGGGTGGATTTAATACTGGTTTTGGGTGCATGTTTTCCCTGCCTTGGTTTCCCTTTTTTGAAGAGCACCATTTTCACACAATTCACATTCAGCTTTATGTGTGTCATTGACATTGTCAGTATGTGCTCCTGGACACAACTGCAGTAGGAACTCCCACAGTGGAGGTTTCTGTTACATTGTGTGTGTAGTTTCCAACTTGCAAAACCTTTTTTTCTAGATTTCAAGGTTTCAAACACTGAGTTTCAACCTTCCAAAATCTTTTATCCGCTTCGAAAAATGTAATAAATAGATAATTCCAATAACATTTCATATTCTCTTGGAAAGTCCTCATGAATTTGAATGATTATTCTTAAAATTAAAATACAATTAGGGGGGAGACACATCTTGTAGACAAATGACTAGCAGACTTTGACCTGAGCTTGGTGAGTCTGTTTGGAGGCCCATAGTGTCTGTCGATCTATCATTGAGATTTCTATTCTTCTGAGTACTTCTTTACAACACTTTGAACCACTTTCTTACATCCCAGTGCATCTGGTAACAGCTTAATGAACATTTTCTGGGTGTCTACAGCAACCATGCAACAGACACAGTAACAGTCAAACTGTGTTGTGACTTTCAGTGCTCCACCTTACCTGTTCACCATGCAGGCCTGCGGAGCCCGAAACATCTCTTCTGTCTGCTGACTACATGGAATTATAAACTGTATTATTCTTATTCTCAGCACTGCAGAAAAAGCTTCACGCACTGAGTATGTGTGTGCGTGCATGCGTTTGTGTGTGTGTGTGTATTTCATACAGTAGTGTCATACAACAAAAGTGGAGCAGTTGCTGACTCAGCCTCCTACACACACACACACACACACACACACACACACACACACACACACACACACACACACACACACACACACACACACACACTGGTAGTGACCATGGGTTTTCGGAGGTGGATCTGTTTTAAATATACACACATGTGCACAGAACAGTGCACAATGAAATGTGGCCTATGCATTTAAGTATCAGGAGTAGTGGGTACAAGGACTTGGGGGTCTGTTCCCTTGATTCGTCACGTAAGCACACACAGTTACTGGAGGAGGCTTGCTTCCCTTTCTTTGACTGGAGGGTTTGGTAACGTATCAATTCAGAGTGCCAGCATGTCTGTTTCCTGGAGGCGGTACTTACAATGCAGACTCAGTACTTTTTAAACTTGAAAAATATCAGTACAAAATAATTTATGTTAATTTTTACCAGCACTATTTTAGTTCATGGTTGTTATCCACAGATTTTGTAGGAATGTGGGTGATAAACTACTTGGTTTGTAATCTGAAAATACCAATACTAAAATTAGCAATATTTTATAACTTGAATTATGGATACGCCAAGCCATACTGTAAAAGCATTTAACTACAACGTTTGGAAAGGACTGGCTTATCTAAAGCTAGTTGAGTCGCACTTGAAATGTTTTGGCTCTATGAAACCTGATGTACTTATATGATTCTGTTTTCTTCAAGTTTGTATCTTCCTGGTTGAATGCACTTATTGTAAGTCGCTTTGGATAAAAGCGTCAGCTAAATACAATGTAATGTAATGAAAGTGGTACATAAATCCTGTACAACTACTGTTAAAATTGAATATAATGGGACAATACAACACAATAATGTGTGATTGGCAGAGCAGCATTGCTTTACCAATGCTCCTACTAAAACTATAATAAAAGACATGAGTCTTTGACGCTGTCTTTAGAGTGCACCAGCAGAGATCTTAATGGGTCCCATATGTCTTACATCTTTAATGAATTTAACCAAGCAAAAAGCAGCATTATCCCACTGTGACTGCCAGGTCCTGTCATTATTAATCAGCCATAAAGTGTATTCATATTGAAAAACCAAGGTATTATGCTTTATAGTCAAATTAATCTCAACTCGAGGTCCACTTTTCTGACCTCAAAAACATCATCACCAAATGTTAAGAGAAAATCGTGTGACTTGTAGGTTCTATTTACTGATCAAGACCATAAGAAAATCATTTTTAATGTACTTCACAGGCATAACAACATACCTCACACCTCTGTTCTTTATGGTGCTTTTTCAATCAATATTAACTTCAGAGGCATTTTTGTGTAATTTATCAGTGTGGATGGATATACAAACTGAAATCATGCAATACAGTTTCACCAAGGGAAAGTGAGTCATAAATGGCTCTTTATTAGATGTATTTCATTATTTCAGAACGGTTTGAAGGGGGCTTAATATTTAGCAGAGGCATGTTGGAATTCATTGTCAGAGTTGAACAGCAGAACATTGTTTAAAATGTTACATCTTAAACCACCTATTATTATCAAATGTATGTATGTACCTGACCCTTGTTGTAGCAGTGTACACCTCCAGAAATGCTTGTTACTTTAACCCAATGTAATGAGACAGGTGGACACTTCATGTCTGTTTGTTGACTACCTAGATGACCTTTTAGATTAAAAATAAATGTTTGTTTCTCCCCTATTGACTTAAATACATAAATCCTCATGGTTATTTTATATATTGACCTTGTTTTTATATTTAAGTCAGAAAATATGAAGCAAACTAAATGTGTCAAGTCCTTATTTTAAGACATTGAATGAGGTCAAATTGCAGAGGTGGAAGAAGTACTCAGATCTTGTACCTAAGTAAAAGTAGAAGTACCAGAGTGTAGGAATACTCTGTTACATTAAAAGTCCTGCATTCAAAATGTTACTCAAGTAAAGGTACAAAAGCATTGGCATCAAAATATACTTAAAGTACCAAAAGTAGAAGTACTCGTTATACAGATTGGTCCATTTCAGAATAATATGATATGTTTTATAATGATTGATCATTAAAGTGTTATCAAAGCTGGTTTTATTTGCAGTGGAATCTGAAACAAGAAACTCTGATTGTGTAAAAACATTTGAATGTGTGTGTGTGTGTGTGTGTGTGTGTGTGTGTGTGTGTGTGTGTGTGTGTGTGTGTGTGTGTGTGTGTGTGTGTGTGTGTGTGTGTGTGTGTACTAAAACTCTAGTTTTAATGACTTGTGTACTGCAGGGTAGCTTTTGAATTTACTCCAGGTGGAACTAAAGTCTGATTTAAGAGTTGATTATATTTCTCATAATTAAGCCAAATCTGCAAAGTACCTAAAGGTATTAAATAAATGTAGTGGAAAGTAGCAAAACATTGAAATACTCAAATAAAGTAAAAGTATCTCAAATTGTACTTAAGTACAGTAGGCCTACTTGAGTAAATGTAGTTAATTTACACCACTGTCAAATTGACCCCAAAGACAGTAAAAGGGTTGAACCAAGGCCCTCTTGATTGTAGAGCTTTCACTTAAATGGGGAAGGTTTTTTCAAATCCATGATCCAATAAAAAAAATAAAGACAGAAAGTGCAGGTATGAGGGAAAGAGAGAGGCAGTGAGGAGGACAAAGTAGGCTGAATGAGGAAGGAAAAGTGAGGATAAAATGGAGTGAAATAGAAAGAATGAGGAGAGCAGGGTTACCGACAGACAGAGACAGAGAGGAGAGAGGTAGAAGGTGATTGTAGCACTAGTCTATTCTGCCGCAGCCCTACCGGGCGGGGGGATTACTGCCGTGCAGCCCGGAGCTTGACGCGGGACGTTCCTGGTCTCGAGCACCGCGGATATACTTCGTCTGGCACGCGCATGATGATATAAATGAATATGGAATGATAACGACCGACAGCGGGAGATGGGCAGGCGTTGAGATCAGCTTTAACTTCCCCCGGTGGCGGCTCAGCTTCGAAATGGTAGGAAAAAAACCTGTTCCGGTACAGTAATGTAGTAGAGAGCCCCTTCCTATTGGCGTGCTGTTTCGTATTCTCCAAAAAGACGCAATGCGAGGAGTTGAGAGGAGCATTAGCTACGCAGCTGAGAGTGGAGCATAAAGCTCTCTCAGTGTCAGCAAGCCTCTTTCCGTAGTTCTCTGGCTTTAGTTTCTAGCAGCGTCAGGATATTACCATCCACCATATCATGTTTTGTCGCTGAATTCAATGCAAAAAACGTTCAAATAAAACAGCTCTTGCACGCCGGCTAATATACACACCTGGCAAAACACAACTTATAGACAATGTTGAATTGTCAGGATCCAGTCTTACATTCGGCATACACAGGAGTAGCAAAATACACCTTAATGTAACTAAATCTGAACTTTTAGAGTCGGTTGGCCAGTTCTTTATATTCCTTCAAACGCACTGTGCGGGGCGGAAGCAGGTGTGTGAAACCATTGTAAAACTTAATATTTTGTCAACACAAGACATTTTTGAAACATTGTACATGCGCCGAATTTGTCAGTAGACGATTACATAGGAGGTGACTGTATGTCACACGCCATACCACAAGTATGGCTGACAATGAACAAGTTAAGTTTAAATTATCACAGTTTTGAATGAAGTTTGGAGCAACGTCGCCTCCGTGCGGGAGAGCGGGGCGTATTGGCGTTACACCGTCAAATGTGGTCTCCGTCCCCTGGCAGTGCGTTAGTCACCGGACAACATGAGTTGGTGTGTGTCTCAGCGCCTGCAGTCTGCGGGTGAAAGTTGATGAGTGTGGGGCTTTGTAGAAGAGCGGTCAGCGGCTGGCCGGCTGCCTCCGGGCCGTCCGTCCCACAGGGACAGCGGAAGGCCAAGTTGAAGTTCAGCTCGAGCCTCTGGTTTGTGTGTGTGTGTGTGTGTGTGTGTGTGTGTGTGTGTGTGTGTGTGTGTGGGTTGTGTGTGTGTGTGTGTGTTGTTGTGTGTGTGTGTGTGTTGGTGTGTTTGTGTGTGT
>NW_011343428.1:36387-50167 GCF_000735185.1 Notothenia coriiceps | reverse complement strand
TGTGTGTGTGTGTGTGTTAGTCAGCAGAAAATGGCCGCAGTTAGAGCCAGCGGGCTGAGTTAGAATGACAGGCCGGCAGAGGGCCTCCTGTCCCGGGAAACAGCTGGGGCAGAGAGCCGCTGGGGTGAACACAGAGAAACACTCGAGTTTAGTTGGGATGTGAGCCACTAGACAACAGCTCAGAGGCCACTGTAGAGAAGAAAGCAGTCGATACATGACACATTACATTTCAGGATAGACTTTAGCTTTTTTGATTGACTGCTGTGGAGAAATTCTCCTGAACACAGTTTGAGAGCCCAACAGGCTGAAATGATATGAGACTGCTCGATCATGTGACAGTTGGTAGATTAATAATGCTGCTCCAGTTGAAGGGTCATACATTACTCCTTTTAAAACAGCAACACCAGCAATAAATTATGACAATAAGAGTAATGAGATGAAAGACTGATACTAGGCTATATGTTTTAAAAAAACAAAAACATTTTATCATAAAAATAATGTCTTATGGTAAACAAGGTCTGTATTTCAACTGCAGGGAGTCATATAGACGATAAATAAGTTAAATTAGTTCTCCATATGACATGCATCATTAATACAAATCCATCCATAAACAGAGAATTAGGTTAATTCTGGATATTAGATTGTAGCTCAGCTTACCATTAATCAACTAAATAGCCTTATTTATTATGTCCCTATGTACTAAATATATTAGTTACATGTCAGCTGAATTCCTTCATACTTTGCCAAATGAAGAGCATGTGTTTCATTTCATTGTAATTGTACCTGTGTGCGATTCTGAAATAAATTCATGAGAAAATATTCAGATCTTTTGATGAACTTTGATTACAGTTTCACACTGCAGAAATACTTATTTGCAAGTCTCTGTTTGGGAATAAAAATTGTAAAAGGTGCACAAATGTTATTATAAAAATGTTTTTAAACTGAAAAGTATTTAGAGCAGAAACATGCACATTATGAGTGTTACATAATTATATAATAATTATGTATGTTTTCATGTTTAGTTTATTTATACAATGAGTCGCATATTTTAGATGCAAAACTTAATTTACAAGTACAACTAGCAACATATTGTAGGGCAGAGGAAATACATCACTCTGAAAAATAGTGGAGTAGAATTGGATTACCCGACCGAAGTTAAGACACAATTACTCCCCAGCAAATTCTAAAATGATTTTTACTGTACTTATGTGAATGTGAATTCCAGCACTGGGTGTTAGAAGCACCATGACCCTCAATTGTATGATGTTTTTCAGAAGAAAACATTTAAACATGATCTGAGAGCCTCGGGTTGTGGTAACCCTACAGTGTGTATCAGAGTCCCCTGTGGGACTGTAACAAAGTACATTTTCTCAAGTACTGCTGCAATTTTGCTGTACTTGTATTAACAAATGTATGGTTTAACTCTACATTTAAGAAGTAAATATTGTACTTTTAACTCTTTACATTTATCTGAAGGATTTAGTTGCTATATAGCAACTTTAGACAGCAAAATATAAACCATGAATAAATAAACATTTTCATATAACTAGGTTAAAATATTTTTGCAGTATATCAAATAATGAAAATAACCACCTTTACCAGCTCTGATGAACATATTCATGTGTTATTATTGCAATAATTCAATATATATGATGGCCATTTTGTATAACAAGTACTTTTTCGACTTTAAGTGTATTTTGAAGAAATAAAATACTTTTACTCATGGAAGATTATGTATGCAGGAATTTAACCTATAACAGACTTTTTTTTAAATTGGTATAGGTACTTTTACTTAATTCAAAGACCTGAGCCTACTGCTTCCATCACTGTAGTAGTGCATGTAAAGCGGATACTCATGTAAACTGTGTGTAGTGATGTTGTACACTGACTATAAAGCGTGTCCTCCATAGACTGGTGTCCTCATGTAAACTGTGCGTGTATCAGTTTCCTCTGTGTGACTGTATAGTAGTGTGTACACTGTGTACATTGTGTGTGAAGTGCATGTTTAGCGGGTCCACATAAACTGAGTGCTGTGTTGCAGCTGCTGCGGCTTTAAGCCCGTCTTTTGGGATGGGCTGAATTCATAACGTCATTTCACTTCTCTTTCTTTTATTCTTCGCCCCCTCATCTCCCTCCCTCTCGAAATGACACCGTCCCCGTGCTCCGGTGCCCCTCCGGCTGTGCTCTCCGCGCAGTGATTATAATTCAGAACTTTCTCTCGGTGTGTTTCTCCCTGCGGAGCCTTTTCCGGAGCCTCAACTTTTCTGGCGTGTCATCATTTCTGGAGTTAACGCGGCAGAGTCATCCGAGGCGAACAGAGCCCGCTCATATGTGGGGAGAGAGGAGAGCCAGGGGAGGAGGGCAGGAAGCGCAGAGCCGGGGGTAGCCCGCTGCTGCTGCCCGCCGCTGATGCCTCTGCCGCGGCGCACACAAATGGCGAGCCTCGGGATGTTTGTGCTCTGATCCGCTGCTCCTCATCAACATGATGTTTTCTCCCCTCTCTCTGTCTCAGGTAAAACTGCGCCGCCCTACATTATTTGATTACAACTATGAAGCTGTGTTGATTTGATAATGCAAAGTATAGGAACAACTATTTCATGACAGTTATCGTGTTCAACAATGCCTAGCTGCTGTCGGTTTGCAGAACAGGGCAGACAGTGAAATAAGTGCAGCAGGCCTGCTGGTTTATTAGCTACTCTACACTGTGTTAGTCACTGTGTGTCTTTTGTGGTGTGTGTGAATGTTTTTTCCTATGTTTGTGGTGACCTGACACTAAGAGTGGCCTACCTTATCACCTCTGTTTGGAATGTAATGTAGTGACATATCAAACTGTTTGGAAACAGACTTCTTTATGCTCTGGACCCAGTCCTATCATTTTACACATTTCAGAACAGTGTAGATCAGACACACAATATACAATACATATACAATATATAAATAGTACATTATACAATCTAAATAAAAATAATAGTTTTATGTAAAGGTATGTGAGTTTACATATTTACTGAGTGAAGATAATTATTAATATGCATACATATTTACGGTATATACGTGTCTATGTGCAAGTCCAGAGAAGGTTTATTCAGTGAACACAGACATGTATATACCGTAAATATGTATGCAGTTAATAATTATCTGCAGGATAGCTTCCTCCTCCCCTCTACAACCTCCTCCGGATTTCCAATTTAACAATACAGAGCTAGTCTTCTGATAAGCGTATGACTAAATAATTACAAACACTACAGAAAATCGAGATTCAATTATACTAAGCTAAAAGTTTTAACTATTTAATGATAAAGTTAACTAAATATTTGTATCCAAAAACGAACATGCAAATTGATTATTTTCAGTCCAAACTACAGTCATATGCATAGTTTCAACAAATAATAATTTATTAGGCTGTTACTGTGTTGGAGCCACACTAATTATGAGCTATGGTTATGGTTAGACTTGGGAAATTATGAAAATGATTAGTCAAAGCAGCACACAGAAATGCAATGTTAGATACGGTTTTGGTTTATTAATAAATCAATTGTTGTTTTGATTACTCCAGTGTATACGACACAATGAGACGGAATTTTTTTTATTGAATTTCAATCAACCATGAGGATACCAATTCAGAACAAAAAGAATCTTGCGAGTACATTAGCTTAAAATATACCAAACTTTTTTTAAGTGCTTGGGCATTATTTTCCAATCAACAACAAAGTGCTATACACAAATGGAAGTTTTTATTTATTTATTCATTCGCATTCAAAACAGGTGGGAATTTCACTGTTCTGATATCACTGAAGAGCTCAGTCCACCATTTTGGAGCCAAGAAAGCAAGAGTAAGTGTGTCTGCAGGAGCGTGTTGTTGCTGGGATGTTGGCAGTGAAAACAGTTGGTCGTCCAGTGTCACACCCAGATTCCTTATAGTCTGAGTCGGAGAAACCACAGAGGTGTCAATGTTAATAAGAAGGATTTTTGATGTGAAAACTTTTCCCTGGTAGGAAAATCAGTTGGGTTTTGTTCAAGAAGTTCAGATCAAACTGTGTACTGGCATCCACTGAGATATGTCACCAAGAGGAGCAGTGATTCGAGCAGTCCCCTGGGGTTCTGACCGGGAAAATTACGTAGTCAATTGATTCTCATCTGCCTCATTGTAATGGGATAAGCCAGGAGAGTGAATGCCAAAGCCTAGTGAATTGGTGTAGAACAAATAAAATGGGTCCCAGGATGGTGCCCTGAGGGACCCCAGTGTTGACTTTAAAAGATTCTGACACTTTCCAAGTTACCCTGTAGTTGTGGTCTCTGAAGTGAGATGTGAGCAGGGAAACTACCTGAGACTTCCAGTTCTTGGAGAGTATAAATGAGGATATGGTGGTTCACTGTTGTAAACACAGCAGAGAGGTCCAGAAGAATGACAACAAAGGGGTAACTCAGTGATGCTAGGAGGGCAGTCTCAGTTGATTATCCTGCCTTGAAAACAGACTGCTGCAGATCAAGAAGGTTGTTCTGATAAAGGTGAAAAGATAGTTGATTAATGACAATGCAATCAAATGTTTTATAAAGAAATGGAGGATGAAAAACAGGTCTGTATTATTTGAATTCCGAAGGGTTAACCTGGGTTTCTTTGGTAGCAAGGTCATCTTCTGTATCTTTTTTCAAAGCAATTGAAAACGGCTTAAAAAAGGGTTGAATTTAGATTGAAAGAAAGTGTTTTTGCTGCAGAGATAGAAAGAGTGGAAGAGAAGAGAAAAGATTGAGAAGTAAATGAGGTCATCAGATGCCTTGTCAGCACGCACAGTCAACCAGGGAGCCGGAGGGAACTGTCAAACCTTCCGTGAGGTGAGAGGACAGAGAGAATCCAGAGAGGAGCACAGTGGAGTGGAGAGGAGAGTGTCTGCGCTAGTGTCGGGGGGCATGCGGCGAACAGGTACAGTATTAGAAGAGATTTGGTTATCAGTTTTGGATAAGGGGATAGAGTAGGATATGAAAAATGTATCAGAGATGTGAAGCGGGGTTACAGAAAGGTTAGAAATAGAGCTAATCCTGGTGAATATGAGTTCAAAGTGGTTGCCAATTTGTGAGTAGGTGGGGATGGAGTCAGTAAGAGTACAACGTAGGTAAGCAAAAGTAATAAGTTATCTGATTCTCCGTCTAGATTTTGGAGTCTCTGAGAAGCAGAGGGCCAGTTTCAAGGATTTTACATAGGAGGGAGTCTAGCTCCTCTTGGAATTATGCCGCAAAAATACTGCTGAATTATTGACTAAGTTGTGTTATTTTTAGAGTAAGTTGAAGAAAGTTCAAATCTTTTGTTAATTAAAATCCCTTTATTGATGTTCGATCTGCATTAGCTTATTGTTTTGGATTGTGTGTTTCCCTCCGACACTACACTGTCACTACACTCAGCAGGTAGAGCAGTTTGTGTTCAAAATAGTAAACCCCAGCAGCCCTCACTACAGTATGGATCAACAGCAGACATTAACATTTACATTGAATAAAGTCCACTTGCATATTGTGAAGCTTCTAATAGTCTTCAGAATCGGGATGTTCAGTTCTCACGGTTTATCAACTTCAATCTTTTTGGTTTTAATTATTCACCCATTATGCTTTTATGATCCTAAAATGGCTCAGAATAAAGTCCAATTAAAGCATCCACAGTTCTATGAGAATTGATCATGACAACGTCAGAAAGGAAAGGGTGATTCAGTTGACCTGGAGAATGCTGCACTCCTGCTATATGTTCTGATTATTGTGTGTGTGTTGAGTGTGTATCTTTATCTGTCACGTAGGATGAGTTCCATCCGTTCATTGAGGCTCTGCTGCCCCAGGTCCGTGCCTTTGCCTACACATGGTTCAACCTCCAGGCCAGAAAAAGGAAGTACTTCAAAAAGCATGAAAAAAGGATGACTAAAGAAGAGGAGAGAGCAGTGAAAGACGAACTGCTGGGGGAGAAGGCAGAGGTGGGATGGATAGTAGAAATGTGATAATTACGGATTCATGGAAAACCTTTCTTTTGTTCAGTTATTTGTATTGACTGCTTTTACAATGTCATTGCGATCGTAGGTGAAACAGAAGTGGGCCAGCCGTCTTTTGGCAAAGCTCAGAAAGGACATTAGACCTGAATGCAGAGAAGACTTTGTCCTGTCAATCACTGGGAAGAAAGCTGCGTGCTGTGTCCTGTCCAATCCGGACCAGAAAGGCAAAATGAGACGCATAGACTGTCTCCGACAAGCTGACAAGGTAAACTGAATTAGTATTTCAATTCTGTATGGTTGGTAAATGCAATCGAACCTCAACTATGCATTGTTTTTTTCTTCTTTGGCCCGAAGACAGGCTACATGAGCTTTCTCTAATGATATCGATAGTAAAAAGGGTTAAATCATAATGGTTTTATCAACAAGATGTTTGTGTCATAAAGGTAGAATTTCCCATATGTTTGATGTTTTAGAATAAGGGGTTTATTTTTCAATATGGCATTAAACAGTGAGCTAATTGGAGCAATATGTGTAAAGCACTGCTCAAACGTTTATGATTGAGATTAAAGTGTGTTTGAATGTTTCACTGTTAGTGTCTGAGTCTGTAACACACCATGTCATTGATTTATTATTAAGGAAAGACATCTGGGGCCAATGTATAAACCATCTGTATGCACAAATAGCATGCAAACACATGAGTGGTATTTATTAAGGGATATGTGTCACCTCCCACAGATTTCAAAACCAGCCGCGGCTATAATAAGGTGGACATGAAAATCATGGTACCCTTATAATAAACGGTTACAATGTAATCTTGTTTTGACAATTCCCACATAGTTCTCTAAAATGTCCAACATTGTATTACACTGTCTGAACATTTTTACATAGTTCAAACCATTTAAGGATAATGGTTAGCTGTTTGTCAGGTTTTCCTCATGTTCCCTATATCCATATTACAGACATATGTGTCAGCTTCAAGGTCTCACACACAAACACAAGTGTCTTCATGTATCCTTCTGTAAATGACATCATCCTCTTTTCTGACATATAATTAAATAATACATTCACAGTCAAACATATGATGAGCAGTATAGTCCACGTTTAGAGCGATCCAGCATGCTTTACTCCACTGCTACACCCAGCCTGCAGTTTTCTTTCAGTACTGATGGGTTGTCTTTCCAAAGGTTTGGAGGTTGGACCTGGTGATGGTCATCCTGTTTAAAGGGATCCCGTTGGAAAGCACAGACGGAGAGCGGCTGGTTAAGGGAGGCCATTGCTCCAACCCAATCCTCTGCGTCCAGCCCAGACACATCGCTGTCTCTGTCAAAGAGCTGGACCTCTACCTCGCTTACTACGTACAGGAGAGAGGTATGAACCTACACACATTTTCAGCAGACTGTGCTATCCATCTTCTTTTGTTAAGACATATTCTGATCCCAAAATGGCTCTCTAAATTAAATACAGCCAAACAAAAATGCTCCCATGTTTGTATGTAAGTGTAGGCTTAGAATCTGCTTAAACTTTGTAGCACTAGTCCGACATTTGAAAAAAAAAGTATAAATCTCAATGGATACGGAACAAAACTTTGTTAGATTAACATAATGTCAGTTAGTCAGTAATGTAGTATAAAGTGAAGTAAAATAGTACCAGTACATGATGTACATATACATGCAGTATATGTTGTGGTATCATATTACAAGTATATGTAGTGTAGATGCATGCAGTATATAGTGTAGTAAAATGTAGTCAAGATCATTTAAGAATACAGTGTATTAAAAGATTACCAGAAAATGTAGTAAAGATAATTGCAGGATATAGTGTAGAAATAATTGTGTAATACAATTGTACCATTACATGTACATATATACTACCGAAGCATGCAATATATAGTGTAGTAAGATAAAACTTGTTGGCTTTATGTAAAATATACTTTCCCGATGCAGCAATGGTTGGACTGATCAAACACAGTAAAAGTGAACTCTAGCCGTATTATAACACCTTACTGGGAACTCACTGTACAACATTGTTCCAAAAATAACTTTCCTATGTAGAAGAGAAAGTCAAAATATGTATGACACCCACATCCTGCAGTCTTTCGTGGCAAATTAGGATATTATGAGACATCTGGCTGGATGGGGAAATTATGACCTGTCTTTGTTCAGACATACGCTCTGGGCTCTTGTGTTATGGATTGTGTTATGTGCTGTCTTCTTGTAACTTAAAGAGAGAGACCCCCTGGGACGCTATTGGGGTCCCTGTTAATTTGAATGTTTGTGTTCTTGTGTGTAGAATTTTCCTAACCAACATAAATGTTTTTAATTGCCGCTCTTTCAATGCTGATAAGAAGCTGTGCTTGGTTTCAGAAGCCATATCATAGATTTTCAGCAAAGTAGACTTGTAACTACAGCAATAAGGCAACAAACCTCATTGATAATGTGTCTTTAGTGCAGGAGACTCACATTCTCTTAAATAGCCCTCCCATATTAAAAACACATTTAGCACAGGCTGGAAAAACTGGGAGGGGTTGCTCAGTTGCTTTTGGGCAGTGTTAACATTTCAAAAATAATACAAAGTGAAAAGCAAATAATTATATAAATATGAATTTGTGTCATTACAATACATCTGTTTACATGCACTAGACATACACGTAAGAATAATATAATAACATAGGGATTAGTGCAACAGATTTCTCAAATATAACTTAGACCATTCCAGAGTTTTAGATTAATCAATTAACAAAAAAACAACACATACAAAAGAGATGTATAACATTACCTCCACCTTTACATTCTGTTACATCAGTGGGTTGTGCTCTGGAGGTTTGGACCCACACATTATCACTCTGCTACAGGGAAAACACTGGAGCTGTCTGTATTTCTTTAGACCAATCACTATCTTCCTGGGCGGCTCTTAGCACAGGATGCAGCTAGTGGAGGAGGAGGAGGAGGGTGCTGCCTGAGATACGTGGACTATGGCAGGCTTATAGCCATAGTGTACATATGGAGAGTCAGACTCTGTAGGAAGGTCATCACTGCTTTTCTTTTGTGTTATCAGCAGTTGCTAGAGTATAAATTAGATGCAGAATTTCCTGTACACTGGTATTTATGCTTTCATCATTCTTTACAGGTGTCGAAGAAGTTCTTGGTCACCAGTTAGCCTGAAGTGTGGATTGATTATTGAAGTGTGTTCCCTGATGGCACCTGAGCCATTGCAAAAAAGGCCTATAATTTTCATTTTTGATAGATAAGCCCACTGCTTTACGGATGCTAGGACACTGAGATTTCACTGCCAGAGTAAGAAGGGCAGTGAAGAATCCAGACAGAAAGCAAAACACATACATTATATTATGTCATTGTTGAACCAAGAAAGGGTATTTAAGGCTAAACTCCACATCTCGGAGCTGAGAGCACAAACAAGAGGAGAGGCAGCAGACGCATGACAGGAGGAGTGCAAACAAAAAAGAGGAAGAGGACCCCTTCAACAGCTTTCAGGGACACGTTTATGTTAGACCATGAGGATATGGAGAAGCTTCAGTGTCGTTGAACTCTTAATCAGATGTCTTTTGACTAAATCTACGTCATTATTGAGTTGGACATTTTTTTAGTTTAACTAACTATGAAGTGGACTCAGAACATAAACCCCCATCTCCTCTGAGGTGCAAGACCACCTCCCTACACTTTTGGTTTGGACTGGAGAAGATCCTCAAAAAACAGAGTTCCTCCTCTGGGGAGGTGAACGTGAACATGAATGTGTTCAGAAAGCAGCAATCGGTTAATAAGATATACTATCCTTAAGGTGGCGCAAAAAGAAAGCTGATGAAAGGTTCAAGGACATGATTGTTCATGGAGAAAAACAGATTTGCGATTATTCTGTGGCTCTAAACATCTACTTAAATAGTTGTTGAGATATTTGAGTCTGGAACCAAATGCTGTATTGAGCGTCAGACACTTTTGTAGAAAGAATAAGATGAGGATTTATCCATCTGGGACCAGGAAATCCAAGCCATTTTTCCCTGATTTCTAGCCAGCAGTTTTATGTTTATTGTCATGAGATCTGTTTTTTTATTAGCTCTCTATGATAATCACCCTCTTGGAGCCACGATTGTCCATATCTGAGTTCATACGCAGAGAATCTCTCAGAAGCTTCTTTATGGCATGGCATGGCTCTAAGAAATCCTTCAAGGCCTGCGAATGTTTTAAATGATACTCGTAGCTGCTGCTCTTTCTCATTGGTCGGTTGATACCACTTGTATAAATATGGTTAATGCAGCTACGAGTTCAAACACAGAGAAAGAACGCAGCGTTCACATCTGGTTTGTATATTGTGGCTTCAGGAGCCGAAGGAGTGTCACTCTGCAGTGTAACCTTGCACAGACACAACTCCAGCTTATATGACTGAACGGAATAGCGGTCGGAAGATACCAGACCTTTCTGAACCAAAGGAATGCTGATTGGTTCTGGGTTTGAAAGAGCATTCATGCACATTCCCTCAACACTTGCTCTACTTATGGTGGAAACCAGTGTGCTCCCATGCTCGGCTCATGGAAGTCTGCACATATTGTGTCGGCAGAGTTAGAAGATGTGAGTGTGGTGCAGTTGTAAAGTAGGTTGGTATTTAGACTATGTGTTCTACATATTGGTGACAGTAACTTCTAAAGGACAACTCAATGATATTCCAATGATTTCTAGCCATTTTCTTCCATGTTTATATTGAAGATACCAAAAAGGAAAACTTTTTTTTGACAAAGGGTCACAAGGTAATCAGATATCACCAAAATATCTTAACATAACTATACATAATTATACTCAGCAAGACTTTGATAAATGACTTTGCCTTAAGTAGACTTGATCACTGCAACTATGTCTTTACAGACTTAAACAAAAAGAGTAGAACACGTCCCGCCAGTTCACAGATCTCTGCACTGGCTTAGAGTATCACAATACATGTGTGACATGTTCATCAGTGTATAAATGTATGTATGTGATCATCAGGGACAGGGTCAGAACCTGACGCGCAGAGGCAGCTTTGAGTTTCTATACTCAACAGATCTGGAATAAACTTCCAGAATATCTGAATTCCGCCTCAAGCTCTTTTCTTTTGAAATCAAGTCTAAAAACCTTAATGTTTACAGCTGCTTTTCCAGATGTCTTTTAACAACATTTGATTTGTATAGTTCTGCAACTCTTGCAGAATGCAACTGTTTTTACAACTACCTTCTATCTGAATTGTTTTCTTTTCCCTTTGGTTTATTTTAGATATATTTGTGCTGTCTGTAATATACTATAAACATACTAGCCTTAATCGTAAAGGGGCCCTATAAAGCTTATTTTAGGGTTTATATTTGTATTTTGTGCTTCATCTGCGACATGTTAACATGGTTCAATGTTCAAAAAGGCATTTATTTTCTCATACTTTTTTCTTTTCACCCTCTGTCTGAAACCAGATCCCGGTCTGCTCTTATTCGTCAACCGCTTAGAGATGTCCCACAAACTTTCACTGAAAGTAGCCAATAATAATGCTTTTGCAGGTTTTACAGCTGTCAAAATGTCCACCCTGACAATGATCTATTCTTAATGTATTGTTATGCCCTGCCCTCTACTGGCATACAGTGTGTACAACACTTGATTAGCAGGACACTGTTTATATGCATCCATCAGCAGAGTCTGCCTGCTGCTGCTGCTGCACTGTAACTGTTGTTAAGGAAGGGCCCCAGGTCCATACACATTGTCAGACTGTGGAGCTTCTTTACACGTCCCGGTCCTGCACATGGTATGCCTAAATGTACCAGTAGACTGCCAAGAATGCAAGTGCAAGGATTGTATGTTGGATTGTCACTGTTGTTAATTGCAGGCGTATGTGTGCGGTGTAGAGATGTTTGTCATCATGGGGTATTTAAAATTGCACACATGCTAATCACAAGTTTTGTCTGTGACAGAGCATAACAACGCAATGTACAATTTTCTCTCACAACCGGAGACTGCAGTTAAAGATTCAAACGTTTAGGACAGACATCCCCCCATTAGCACTGTCAGTGGCTAAATTCTTGAGACAAGAAGACATACTGGCTAACATTTTAAACAATTTCCCAGTCTGGGATCAATTAAGTATATCTAATCTAATCCAAATTAAATCTGGATAGATGAGGGGCAGTGTCCTTCACTATTGATGCCTATTTAAATATCTTTCTTTCTGACTGTTAATATGGTAGCTGATTTATCGTTACCTTAAAGTGTTTAAATAAGTGAAATCTCTCTCTCTCTCCAGAAGCAGAGCAGAGCAGCAGTCCCAGTCGAACAGGAGTGGGTTCTGATCAGGAGGACAGCCGGACCACCACCATGGGTAATGTTGAGGCTCTTAATTAATACAGAAATAGCAGTACACCTGGTTACCCAAAAGGTTATGTTATGTTGGTCCTTTTTTACACAAGACCAATGGTGAAATGTAAATATCATTTGTGTATTTTCTGAAGTCTCTAAAATGATTACAGAATACTTCTGTACCTTTTAGATCAGATTCTGAAATGGATCATATTATATTTTAAAACCAAAGTATTTCTACTTTTGCTTAAGTAAAGGATCTCAGTTCTTCTTCCACCTCCACCTGTCTGACACATAAAAAGACAGTCAGAAGTCTATGCACAGGTGTCAGATGATAGAACCATCAGTTATGCAGACATTTGCCGTAACTATGATACAATAGTTCCTGTAAGGACCACTGCAGTTGGATTGTCATATGGTTTTTCTAAATACTATTACATTTGTTTCAAAGAATATATTGTGCATAGCGAGATAATTGAAACATCATACGTGTCTAAATGCTGCTTTGTTTCCACAGAGGGTCCAGAGTTCCAGGACAGTTTTGTGACATCAGGAGTATTCAGTGTCACTGAGCTCGTCCAGGTATCAAGAAGTAAGTGTCATCCACAAACAAATATTTGCGAACAAATATTGCGCTTTCTGATATTTTGGACATTGCACTTGTCCATTTTTATATATCGATATCAATTCTATTAATTGTGCAGCCTTAATCTGAGTTTTTGTCTAATTATATTTCTTATCTGGATAATGAACATTTGATTTGTTACACACTCAAACAAGGAGGGAGAAAAGCAAGAAAATGCAATATAAAAAGAGAGCAGATGAACTGATATTCAATGTTGGTGTGTGTGTGTGTGTGTGTGTGTGTGTGTGTGTGTGTGTGTGTGTGTGTGTGTGTGTGTGTGTGTGTGTGTGTGTGTGTGTGTGTGTGTGTGTGTGTGTGTGTGTGTGTGTGTGTGTATGTATGTGTAGCTCCAGTAGTCACAGGAGTTGGACCTAGTTTCTCTATGGGGGAGCTCCAGGGTCATCTGGCCTACGATCTGAACCAGTCTGTCAACCAGCCAGTCAGCCTCAGACGATCACTGGCCAGTACCTCATCCAGCGGGTAACACACACACACACACACACACACACACACACCNTGGTTTCTGAGGAGTTTTACTGGAATGAAAGAGCACAGAGTCTACAGAAGCAAAAAAGCAGCATTCTGCATTAAACCTGACCTTCACAGAGAGGTTGAAGTTCATGTGGAAAGGAGGCTTCAGTAGTCTGTCTGCACTCTGTTTAGTTTTGCTATCTTACAATCAATATAGTAAAGTGTGTTGCCAATGTAACCGGTTAGAACTCAAAGTTGCGATGAGGTCTTAAAATGTATGGAAAGGGTCTTAAAAAAGGTCTTAAAAGGTATTAAATTTGACTTCAGGATTCCTGCATATACCCTGACACACACACACACAGATAAAAAAAAACATGTATGTTTATCTGCAGGAGTAAGCGCCA
>NW_011343428.1:0-36368 GCF_000735185.1 Notothenia coriiceps | reverse complement strand
GTGTGCCTTGGCAGTCTCTTAAAAGGTATTAAATTTGACTTCAGGATTCCTGCATATACCCTGACACACACACACACAGATAAAAAAAAACATGTATGTTTATCTGCAGGAGTAAGCGCCATAAGTCTGGCTCTATGGAGGAAGAGGCTGACAGTCCGGGGGGCGAGTACTACCACTCCCCTTCCTCTCCCGCCAGCAGCTCCAGGAACTGGACTGATGACATGGAAGGAGGTAACAGACGTATAGTGTCCAGTGTCTGTACGTGGAGACATGAATGTAATTATAACAGCTAATTATTATTAATTACTCAAATCATTGTTCAACACCCTCTCTATGAACAGCAGGTGCACTTGTATTGAGCTCTATCAATGAAATGCACTTGACTCTATTTTGTAGCACTTGAATAAAAGACAACAGCGGGCTTACTCTTTTTGATTCTGTTAATTCTCAAAGATTCACTTCAAAGTTCTATGCCAGTATACTTGAGTTAGTCCCTGTAAACCATGGCCTCTCGTGGTTCATTGCTTAAATATATTAGAATATAACATTAGAATCTGTGGTATTCATTTAAGGAACTGAAACTACACTTGTGTAGAGTTACAGCACTGGTCAGAATTTTGATAGAGCTAATAAATCAATTTAGCACATTCTCTTAATAGTCGTTAAGATAGCGTCATGGTGATCTGCTTTTAAATTGTTTTATTATGTGTTTATTGACATTTGTTCAACATTGGAGCTAAGGCCAAAGTCCAAGAAGTGATTAAGTGTCAATGTGATGAACTGCCATGAATTATGAATATGTGCAGGAACTAAAGAATAAGTCCCACATGTTCATGTTTTAGGTCTATCTCCACCAGTGAAGAAAGCAGAGCTGGACAACCCCTCTCCCCAGGAAGACTCACCAAGAATGGGTTCCTTCACTCAGCACCATCGGCCAGTCATAGCTGTTCACAGTGGTCAGTAACACACATACATAAATACTGTATATATAATTAACTTAACAGCATGTAATTTACCATATTGTTCCTTCTCTCCCTCTTCTTTTTTCTGTCCAGGTCTTTCACGGAGTCCCCACCCCTCGTCATCTATACATTTTCCACCTTCCTCCTACTTCCCCCACGGAGCAATCCGCTATCCTCCTCACCTGACCCAGGACCCCCTCAAAGATCTCGTGTCCTTGGCCTGCGACCCTGCCAATCAAACACCCAGCTCAGTGAGTACAAGCAGTCAATAGAACAAAAACTTTAGCAGTCTAACAGCTAGCGTTAGACAGATTACTGCATGCGAGAGTCCAAAACCACTCTGGTTATGTACATGATCCAATACGAGCTAGCTGCAGTGCCGTACGTTTCAATTGCAGCAACAGCCATGTGCATTATCTACAGACAAAGAAAGTAACAGTTGATACAATTTAGACAGAAGTTCAAACGTTATTATAAAATAAAATAAAATAAAATATGTAGGTCTGTTTAAAAAAGATATATATTTAACTCATTTTAAAGACTATCTGAAAAAAGTTTACAATAGTGAATGTCTTTTTCACATTGAAAAAGTATTTTTGGGCTCAATGGTTAGTTGTAGTACCACCATTTGCTACTACAATGCCCTGACCATATGGAAGTGGTCAGGGCAGCTCCACTTCTATATATTTGTGTCTGAGGTCAGACAGGCACTACTATCACCTCTATAGGAACATGGTGTATTACAGGACAGGACAGTCCTGGGCTAGAACGATTAGCATGCTAAATTCAATAGATGTCTTTGCAACACAATATATAGGAGTATAGACACAATGTCAACACTGTAATGTTTTCACATTCTGTTAATGATTTGAGGTTATTTTTTCTTACACTTTCCATCTTTATAGTACATCAGTGATTCAACACATTTCAAATATGAATTTAATTGTCAGTGTGTATTTGTTACTTTTCCAGCTGAATGGCAGCAACCAGGTAAAAGTGCCCAGTCACTACATCACCTCTCAGATGTTGGCACCAACTGGACCAGCACCCTCCCTGGCTCCTCCCCCATCCTCCCTCCCCAGGCCGACCCTGCCTGCGGAGTCAAAGGCTACCACCACCTCCTCTGATGGGGGAGCAAACTCCCCCACATCACCCAGTAAGTGTTCAAAACAAACTCCGGTTGACAGTATTGTTGTGTGGCATGGCAAATGAAGTACGGCTATAGATGAAGGTAGTGTGCTCCTGTTTGAATGAGCGAATGTTTGTTTCACCTGATGAGAAAGTGTATAAAATAATCTGCTACTATTGTATAATAGTGTGTGTGAATGCCTACTAGGGTAAAAACATTTTGAGTGGTCGCAAAAAGTAGAAATGTTGTAATAAAACAGTTCTAGAAATATGCAATTTGTGTATTACCTTATTAATAGTAGCTGTAAATCAACAAATTACATATGAAGTAACAGCCCAACAATGAACGAGTTAACCTGCCAGTATGATCCAAACTAATATATCCAGTTTGATATAGTAATTTATTCCATATCAAAATGTTAAAAGACATGTTTCCTCATTATGATAGCCAAGGCAATAGTTATTTTGTTTGTCTCACTTCGTCAGAAGAAATGACTTCCTGTTGACATAATGGCACCCCCACTGTGATTTTCACGGTGATGTACGTCTCACTTAAATATTTTCTATCTGTACAATAAGGGACTCTTTTTTATATGGAAATACATATTTGTATTTATAGATATATAAACTATTTAAACATATATATATATACTATATACTAAATACAGTAAATATTATAAATATCATATATTACATTCACTTAGAATGCCATTGTGCATTGTAAATGTATGACTTTAATGAATTGAATGTGGTAATCTGTGTGAACACAGCACTGGTTGTATTTCTAGAGTTCACCAATGTTAGATGATAATCAAACACATTTAAATAAATCAATTGAAACTGAGTGGATTACAGTATCCCTAACAATGTAGTTAGTAACCAGTTGTAGCTCCTTTGTGATATGGACACATTCTCTAGTACTGCCTCATGTAACTTTACAAGTGACATGGAACTATATAGAGACAGTATGAGACTGATGTTGTTAACGTAAATGCCCTCAGCATACTCGGCCCCTGGGACACCCCCTGCCAATCGCACCTCCTTCGTTGGAGTCACCCCCCGAGACCCAGGTGGACTCTACCAAGCCCAGGTTAGTATGGTTAATTTGACATTGGCAAGCTCAGAATGGAAACCCGTACTATTAGAGATTTGAGAACCTCCAGGATATGTTAAAGCTATATACGTGGAAATACAACTAGGTTGTCAGGGATGTTTTATGTGAATGAAATCCAATCTCAGTTTCACTTAATTTATATTGATAGGCGAATGAGGTTGAATTAAAAATGTGTTGCAAATATATCAGCCGGCATTTTTCCAATTTGGTAAAACCGACCCCCGAACTGGAAATTATAAAAAATTGACATCACCACGTAAAATGTTTCTGCTGAAGGCTAACAGGTTCATTGCATGTCACACTCAAATGAGTCTAATAACCCTAACCCTAATCCTAATCTGTGTCAAACTGTTTGATTGTGATTGCAGAGGCAGTCTATGCCTGCCTGATGAATGGTTGCTCAACAATTTAAGTTAAATCCTGGCCAAAAGTTTTGATCATTCAAAAAATAAAATGTATTGATCCTGAACTTAAAAAAAATACAATTATGTATTCAAACGAAAAATAAGTATTTGAAACCTTTTTTGAGGGTGAGTTGATTCAGCTAAGCAATTTTTTTGATTACATTTTTTATTTCACTTTTTATTTAAAAATAGCTTGAGTCATAGCACGGCTGTAGGATTTACAAGTACAGTAGGAGCCAACTGGCGCACCTGATTTAAAAAAAAAAGAAATGTGTTCATGCAGCGGTTCCGCCGGAAGGTAAACAGTTTTTGACACACACACACACACACACACACACACACACACACACACACACACACACACACACACACACACACACACCCATACGCTGGCCATAATGTCTCGCTGCCAAAGCTTAGTTGTTGTGTTTAGAATTTCATGTTTTGTATGCTGATTGGAAAGAACAACAGTTCAAATGGAAATACATGGACTGGGTGTTCATTGGAACCTTCATACCGGACTTATTTATTCATCAGACCAGGTAATGAGTGGGTCAATCATGTCTACAAAGCACCTCAGTGGCTTAAAGTGTTGGCGTAGCCTCTCTATAATAAAGGCAAAAACCGTTTACCTTAGGAACCTGTGCACAACCATACAAGTTCCTTATATCCTTATATCAGCAGGGCTAACTGGATCCTACACAACAGCCCCTCATTTTAAATAGTATTTGAACAATGCCAGGGTTAGCTACTGTATTCTGAATCAATTGGTTGGTCTGTAGTTCACTTAGTCAAGCCTTGCTCTTAAATTCATTACACCTTCAAAGTCTTTGGTTTTGGAAGCTGTAACTTAAGTGAACGTGTCTCACAGTAACCTTACAGTAAAGGCTTCAAATGAAAACCTTTATATGTTCAAACACTACAGAAGCAAATGAAGGATATGTTCATGATGTAATTGAATTGATTGTCCTGACAGTTTAATGGGTTATTACATTTAGGGGTTAACAGTGTGGTTAACAGACCTGTGGATCATTGTTCTGTAGGGCTCATGGCTGTTGGGTTAGACTAACAGAACACCTGTAGGTTAATGATGGGCTGGTCTTTGCTACAGACTGAAGTAAATCAGCAAAGATGTATATTCTTCTGAAATGTTAGATAAAGTCAGTTAGCGCATCAGTTAGAAGTGAACGTTTATTTTGTCTTTGTCTCTCTTCCAGTCTTGGTATCTGGGCAACTGATGGACATGTGGAGGAGAGACGCTTGTCCTGGCAGTACGGTCCTGGAGGAAAGCAAACAATGCTGTCAAGATATCACAAGAGGGAAAATATATTCATCTTTGTAGAAGCATACACATATATAAATATAGTATATCTATATATGTGTATGGACCCAGAAGAGATAGCCTGGTTGAAGAAGATGCTGCTCTCACTCACAGCCTTGTGACACTCAATGGTTCTCACCGACGTGAGTTCCAAGTGAAAGAAAAGGAGTGATGTGGATGAACTGGACCAGAATCAGGCCTCCAAACAGCAGAACCTAAGAAGCCTGTTCCCAGGATGAGGCCTGTTTCCCTGCAATGGATTTCAGCCTTTACTCCTGAACCCTGGCTCTCTACACTAAACCCAGTACAGGACCTCCTCCCTGGGACAGATAGACCTCATCCCCCCCTCAACACCCAGAATGCCCCTCTCCGCTGCAGGTGCTGCTTATAATATATGCAAATAAGCCTCCCCTTTTTTCTGAACCGACTAGAAAGAGAGCTCCTGTTGTTAATATGTAATGTTTCTTTTGCACTTTTTATTATTGCTATGAAAACTTAGAGTTGAGACAGAGCATTTCTTTCTCTCTTCCCACCTAAAGACAGAGGCTTTGTCTTTTTTATTGACAATCATCGGCCTGAAACCATTAAGTTGCTTTGCTAAGCTCATGTTTTTAAGACTGTTTGATTGTGCTTTTTTATCAGAAAAACAATGAGTAATAGTGGAATATAAGAGCTATATTCATGCCTCCTCCAACACAACACACAATGCTATAGTTGGACAGAGTTCAAACCCCCTGACATCCTGCTGCTTCCTTCCCTTCACACCTGATCATTCTGACAGAACTTTAGGCAGTTGCAACTGGCTGCTGAACTCATGTGTTTGAGACTGTAGCATGGTGTGTGTGTGTGTGTGTGTGTGTGTGTGTGTGTGTGTGTGTGTGTGTGTGTGTGTGTGTGTGTGTGTGTGTGTGTGCGTGCGTGCGTGCGTGCGTGCGTCAGGTTGTGTGAGATCGGTTCCTGCATTTCCACACTCATCCCTGCTCTGTTTTGGGGAGCTGTGTTAGTTTCTCAGAGAACACGGTGTGGTTGGTTGATCGAAAAGAGACACATCACATGATTGACTTGATGATGTGGCATGTCACCGACTTAGCAGGCCGTAGCATTTCCATGGTTATGGCAGCAGGTCATGTGCATACCTTGAAGTGAGCACAATATCCAGGTTTGTTGTCCAGCTGTACAGAGTGGTGTTGACAGGACTGTGGAAATGGATAGCATTAGGGTTAGGCACAGTGCTTTGTCACCAGTCAAACCCTGATGGTTTAACAGTGGCAGCAGTCAACAGATCAAGCATTTCATACCAGAGTTTCCTTGCTCTCCTGTGTCCAACGCTGACACAATATTTGCATCAAGTGCTTTAATGGAGAAAAGCAATAACTTGGCTTTTCACATCTTAATATATTCAACTATCTTTTGAAACAAATGTAATATCTTTCATGCTGCATCTTATCTTTGATTAGAGACCTCTTCATCACTCTTAAGGTTAGCATTTATTAGAATCCAAACATGAATCACCATATAGCTCGTAGTTTATAGAACAACTCGTTCAGTCTGTGTGTAGAAAGATAATTTAATTATGAATTAAATAATGTTTGACATTTGTCTGTAAAATTCAATGCAAATGTGCGCGCTGGCCTTTTGCTATCCCGCACATGATCTCTTTGGGGATAAAAACATTAAATATAATAGATTTTTAAGATGTAATATTTTATAATCTGTGCCATATTTTAGTCTCCAAGGCTTTTCAACTACAGGGCAGTCTATTGAAATATATGTTGCCGGGGATGTGGATCAGTGTTAAGGCGTGGGCAGATTGATCTCAAGTGTTTCTGAAGATGATACGTAGAATCAGACTCGTCTCAGAAGTGGTTGCACACTGTCTTTGGAAAGATTAAAGGTTTTCTAATGGCAAGCCAAACAAATTCAATATTTCCAACCACTGCCGTAGTCTGAGTGTCAAGTTCAGAAGAGTAGCAGTGTTGCACAGCTAGTGGAAATATTGGATTTATATATTGGTTTCTCTTATTATTTCATGAAAGCACTCCTTGAAAAGGGTGTCGGCTGTATTTTTAGAGGTTCTAAAGGAGCAACGCTGCATTCACATGATACGCGATTTGCTCTTTGCCCACCACAAGATTTGGCGCAAAGCCTGGAAGCTAGTTAAAGGGGCTCTATTATGCTTTCCTGTAGTGTTATATAGGTCTTTGTGCATGTAAACAATCTGCAAACGCTAAAATCCCCAAATTCCCCCCAGAGGGAGTTTCTCTTCCACACTCGGGAGGAGTCTGGAACGCCTCCATTTGACTCATTTGTTTACTTTTACGACACAGTGACATCACTATGTAATATTCACGCTTAAATTGGCAGGCGCTTCAACACATTGTAGGCGATAGGCTAAGGGGCGGGACAGCTCTAAGCTTCTGACCAATAAAAACGGAGCCGGCCAATTAACCAATCAAAGAAGTCTGGGCTCTGGTTTCAGACAGAATAGGACACAAATAAAAAGCTTTTTGAACATTAAAGCATGTAAACATATCAAAGTAGAGGCACAAAATACAACGATCAACCTGAACATTTGAAGAATAAGGCCCCTTTATGTTTTCTTTCTAGTGTTATTTCCCCTGCTAGGGGTTAGCATTATTCATGGTCATAGTTTAAATAATTTGAACTTTGAGCACAGCAGTCTGCCTACATTTTGAGCGGTGTGCAATGCCTAGGGTTGCCACCACTCTTTGCGTAGAAACACAATGGCAACGTCAGCACAGAGACAGGATTACCGCGTTTCATGTGAATGCAACTTAAGACTCACAGACAGTTCAGAGAACATCAGCACACAGCCTGGGTGTGTTCGTACCACAGCTCCATTTCCCTCTCATATCTTTCCTTTATCTTTGTTTTTTAGGATGTAAGTGTCAAACTGTGTTGGAACCGGTGTGATCTTTTTTACTGACATTTTTTTCCACTTGCACGTGTGAAGGATTGGGTTTGCGTTCTGATCGCAAGTTGTCCTTTGCTTTTTCTTTCCCCAGGGTTAGGGTTTAGTGATTTTATATTGAAGGTGCTGATATGAGCTGGGTTTTGGTTAAAGTTGGCTTAAAGCGGATGTATAATGCATGGTGCTGCCCTGGTGTCTCTGTTGACCTAATGAATGCATGGCTCAAACTGATGATACCTCTCCCTCTCTGCCCTGCGCCCCCCCCCGCCCCCCTCCTCCTCCCTCAGACAGCAGACAGCAGTGGATCGAAGGGCTGTCTATTTCTTTACACTTTAATAATAGCCCTGTTATTATACTTCTATTTTGCACGATATTTCATAAAACACATTATGTGCCTTGCCTTTAGTTAAAGAACAATAATACATTATATAAAGTGATTATACTTTTCATGGTACAGCTGGTAGCACTTATAAAACAAAGAGAAAAAAAGCTGCATGTGTGGTTGCTTGACATTAACCAGTGTAGCAGTGTATTAAAGAAAGCTTACTTTAGCTTCTGCGCCCAACTAAAGGCAGCACTGTTTGACAGTGGAAGGAAAAGTCCACATTTTGGGGAGTACATGTGCCTGTTATCAGACTCAGAGTCACATGACTTGCCTCAGCCCGCACACAGAATGGACATGTTTAGCTCAGATAAACATTTTGCCGTTGCATTCAAGTACATCTTCCACTTTTCATCACTTCGCCAATGACAAGGGTCATAAAGCACTGTCCTGGTTCAAGGAGGCTGTATCAAATCTATAGTCTGATCACATGACCCAAGAGAATAACTCAATGACAGATAAGCAAACTGAGATGTGTAAAAACTCAGAAAGTGGACACTAAGTTAAGTTCAACAATGAACTGGACACAGGAAGTTCTTATTAGAAGATCTTTTTCTGGGTAAAACTAGAAAAAGCAACTGTAGCTCCCAAATTCATGGACTGTTCCTCTAAGTGTTGATCAAAGACATCCCCCCTCGATGATTTTGTTTTCATAGCTGATAATGATGCAAACCCATGGATAATATTTATTGCAGGGAAAAGTCTTATACTATATTATGAATATGTTGTGGCCAAGCCACTGAATCCCATGTTAAGGAAACATGTTAAACACTCTGCAGCACTTACACCGTCCATTTGCCTGAATGGCGACTTTGATCATTTGACGAATCATGTGATATGATACTTCTAAGGTCATAGATGAGTTTCTGCTTAATATGGATGCATGCACTTAACACTATTGCTCTACTTGGCTTTTAGGTTCTATTTGAGTTATTTCTTGAGTTTTTATTGTTATTATTTTGCTTTTAGCATTAGTTTTAAACAGAACAGTGTGTGTACAAATATGTACACTCGTAAAATGGATACAAAGGATGTATAGAATGTTACAGCGTGTCATGTTTTCTCTTAAGATGGTGGCCAAGCCGCACAATGAGGGACCCATGAAATGGGAAAGGTTTAGCCCTGAGAGGAATGATGAAGGTGAGAATTGTAGATGGTGAGAATTGTAGATGGAGACAGACCATTATAGTCAGTCTAAGTAAAAGTTACTAGAAAGTTACTAAACTAGAATCCATAGATCCACTCAGACTGCACAATCTGCTGTCACTGTTTAGATTCAAGTACACAGTGATAGACACTGAAGTCACACTGATGGCAGCTGACAGCAACGTCCTCTCCCAGGACCAGGACCAAGTCCTAGATCAGATCCTAGGTCAGATTCTGGTTTAGGTCCTGGGTTAGATCCCCGATCAGATCCTAAGCAGGTACACCCAACGTTAGATAGTGGATCACGTCCTGGGTCAGATACAAGGTCAGGTCCCGGATTATATCATAGGTCAGATTCTGGGTCAGGTCCTGCGTCAGATTCTAGGTCAAATCCTTGGACAAGACCTGGGTCATGTCCTGGGTAGCATCCTAGTAACGTCCTGGGTGAGGTCCGAGATCAAATCCTGGTCAGGTCCTGGGTCACATCCTAGGTTAGATTCTGGGTTAGATTGGTTAGGTCCAATATCTAATAAATACAGACATTTATAACATTATAAATAATATCTTGAAAAACAGTGTGCTGAGTTGAGAATATTGTGCTCATCACATTGTGCTCTCCTCACTTTCTCCGCTCTATTCAAATATACCAGCAAGTTAAGGACATGGAAAATGAAAAAACAAAACAAGCAGTGCCTATCATTTTACTGCAAGCTTTGAGTTATGTTGTATGCTGTGTTCAAGCACTACATGGTCATGTGACACACTCGTATGGTGCTCAGCCCTGGCCCGGGGAGGTGGGCTGTGCAGGTCCTGAGGTAACAAGCCATAAAACAACCCAAAGAGCTGAAGGAAATCTAGAGGAAACACTGACAGACTCTTCATAATGCTCGGTGGATTCACCATTCTTCATTTAGGCTGGCGTATGTTCAGGGACGGACCTGTGTCCTATTTCTGGCTCCTTTCAGGATTACACTAGAAAAAGGCTGTCCTGTTCCAAATGCAGCTAAAAGATGTGGTGGTACACTTCACACAAGGCTACCAGAGCAGAACATTATTGATTTTTGTATACATTATTGCATCATACTGAGTTGTTACTTCACTACCTTGTCATTATTGTTGCTTTATCTTCTGTTATGGTTTGAGGTTCTGGATGAAAAACAACAGCCGGTCTGGACACTAAGGATCTCCTTTACTACAGTATGTTTCCCCCGCACATCTTTGTCCCTATACACATCTAAAATAGATTGCTGAAATGGGATTGGGCATTTGTTGAGTAGAGAAATAGCCAGAAGCAGATATATTAAAACGTAATCCCATCTATCATAGTGAGAAAATATATGTAAATAACATCTTTAGTCAACTATAAATTACAGGACACATAAATGGAGATTAATTTGTCATAAAGAGAAACGCATTGTTTGTTCGTGATTATGTTCAGCATCCTTTTAGCATTTAAAGTTCATTAAATATTGATGAATTGAGATCCAGCAGATACTTTACAATCTATAATTTGTTATCTTGAATATTTTATATTGGATAAAGTCTGTTATCGGTAAGTGATTATTTTCCATCACTTTGTTAAAGAGGCGCAGCCAATGCAACAGACTTGGTCCTCAGTGGTGTGGTGGCTATCTGCTAGCACCGCTAGTTAGAGGTTAACCTTAGTAAGGCTGAACAACCTAAGGATAGATCAATGACCACAAACTATGAGACTGAAAAAGCAAGTGAGACCAAGATCCAAAGAAACGCCTCGTATTGCCACAAAAACATTTTTTTGGGGTTGTTTGCTATGTATTTTTAAGCAGTTCCTAATTTCATCCATAATATTTTGGACTGACTTTGGTTTGTGAGACTTTGTTGAGTGTTACTACCACACCTTTATGTTGCTTCAATTTGAAACCAGTGTATCTCATGCAGTGGTGTTAACAAATCAGTAGAACTGCTTGTAGTTTTTCTCTGATGGCAGGTTCATGAAAATATGCACCGTAGGAATGGTTTCTATGAAAACACCTCATCCAATATCTGTCAAACGTTCTAATTTGTGTTACCCATTGGGATAAAGTTTGCTGTAAAGTTCCCTCTAGATTTGTCTTGACTCTGTGGTACTAACTAAGTGCTCTTCTGACCACTGTTAGCAGAGAATTACCAAAAATGTTTTATCAAAATCATGCTTTACTTTGGGTTGGGGTATTGTAAGTGAACGGTAGTGTTGCTGTTTGTTAGCAGCTGATCATCTCTGGCTGCAAGAAAGGATATCTATACACTTTCTGAGGGCTCTTTTCTATAAATTATTATTCATATTCAACCTGAAAACCTCCTATATGTTTCTTTTTGCTTTTTCTAAGTTGAATGTCTTTTTCTGTAATCAGACTCACAGCAGTTTGAAAACCTCTCTTTATTACCTAAAATCTGTTTTTTGATATTGTTTTCCTGACAGCGACGCCATATTGATTCCTTTGTTACCTGTACACCTGTTTACTCCATTTGCTGAAGACGGTTTATAATGAACAGAAACTTTACATTAGAATGCAGTTGCAATTTTTTAAGCATTTATTTCTCTAACTTTTCAGATACTATAATGGACTGCTTTGCTTGCTTTCAGAAATATATATCCCTTACATCAGAGAGAGCATAAAGCTTTCATCAGTTATTGCATGACTACAGTCCCCAAAGACCACAGCCCTTTTACATGAACTGTACATCAGGACATTATATATGGGAGTCTTTGGCAATCAAGAAAATCAGTTCTTCCAATACCTCAAAACAATATAAAAGACTGAGAGCAAGTCTATTATTTTCCATATTGGAATAGTGTGAATTATCATACCACTAATACCACATCCTATAGTACCGTTTAAAGATATTAAAGTTATTTACCATAACTTTCTTGTCCAATTAAGTTGATATGCAATTACATTTCCCACCTGACAGCCAATCTGAAACACACAATAATGCATGACTTGCCAACCCAATATAAGAAAAATGATAGCATAGAAAGAGGCCAGTAGTGTTTATTTTGTTCCAGATTGATGTTCACTATGGAGAGGGCTGTAGCTCTGGACTGGATGTAGTTTGTAGCAGCGTGAACCTTTTCCTTTGGAAGATAATGTCAATAATCAACCTTAATTTGCATGACGTAAACTTTTCCTCTAAGGCTGCATTAAGACAGGGACTTCTGACAACTTTCTGTTCCTGTTTGTTTGACTGACAGCTGTCTGAACCAGTGTTTCTGCCCTAATGTTATTCTGCTGTGGGGGATACCAACATCTTTGATGATATGTCATTATAACCATACTTAGCCATTGCTATCAGCAAATGCTGATTATTCATTACTGGAAATGAGTATGTTTCCCTATGCAAAAATATACCATTAATAAACAAGCTATACCACAACTCAGCCAAATGGACCTCCTGTTTGTTCATTTGATACAGAGCGTTGCTCAAGTGTGTTCTGCACTCACACATTCATTCATATTACCTTTTTCTTTTGTAAGATGGGTCAGGGGACTTAATTCTTGGTCAAGTTTCTGATACCTAAAAGGTTGTTTATTGGCTATTTGTAACATTTGTGGGACAAGAGAAACAGTAATGATGCCTGGATAACTATGTTACATTTTCATTAAACTCACAATCAAGCCCAGTTTGTCCAGCCAGTAGTTTATACAGATTACGTTTACACAGATTTTAAGTTAATATCACGCCTTGACAAACAGCAGAGCAGTTGCTAGTTGATTGTGTGACAGTCAGACATCAGGTCAGGCTTAAAAAAAAATAGCTCAATACAAACCAACTGCAGGGTATAATGAAAGGTAAACACATCACCTTTGTAATACTCCATCAAGCTATTTTGTTAGTCACATGAAATCATACAAGATACCGCTTTACTGAAATTGAAACTTCTTAATTACCAACCCATTCCGATATTCCTGGATCCAGCAAAGACTTGTGAAATAACGTCTCCAATGTCCATTTGGAACCCGATGCAGACACAGAGTCTGCCCAGCGCTTCATAATGGACATTGCAGCATCAAGGACATTGAGATGACAGTAGTGTTTGGTAATCACAACGTTGTGGAAAACCGTTGTTAGCGCTCTCAAAGTGTGATTATGAATACACTTCACACAGGTGATTGGAGTACATGGTGTGTATGCTGCTGCCTGCTGACCACACTATTTCCTGTCACCCCACCACGCCAATATATTATGCTTTACTTGGCAAAATTCCATGTCCAACATGAAATCTTCAAAACAACAGTAAACAATACAATTTGAATGGATCCATCAAATTCCATAGTCACATTATGCAGCAAAATAAATGAATGGATTCAGTGAAACAGTTGTTTTTTCATGTGAAAATGGCAGCACTTTGAATCTGTCTCTCATAACCTGACCATCAGAGGTGGGAAAAGTACTCAGATCTTGTACTTAAGTAAAAGTAGAAGTACAGTGTAGAATTACTCTGTTACATGTAAAGGTTATGCAATTGAAATGATACTCAAGTAAAAGTAGAAAAGCATTGGCATCAGTAACCAAAGTAAAATTACTCATTGTGCAGATTGGTCCATTTCAGAGTCATATATATGATATGTTTGAAATAATTATTGATTTATTAAAGTGTTATCGAAGCTGGTAAAAGTGCAGCTAGTTTGAATGAGTTTTATATACTGCAGGGTAGCTTGTGAATGTACTCCTGGTGTAACTAAAGTCTTATTTAAGAGTTGATTATATTTCACATCATTAATCCAAATCTGTTGAGTAACTAAAAGTATTAAATACATGTAGTGGAGTAAAAGTACACGATTTACCTCGGAATTGTAGTGGAGTAGAAGTGCAAAGTATCACGACATTGAAAAACTCAAGTAAAGTAGCCTACAAGTACCTCAACATTTTACCTAAGTACAGTACTTGAGTAAATCTACTTAGTTATTTATACCACTGCTGACCATGGTGAAAATATGGAGTCAAAAAGGTGAAATTCTTGAATAATGAAGAAACATTCAAACAAGCACCAGCAACTAAGCTAAAAATCCTGTTGCTGTTTCCTTCACTGTTCCACTCCAGCCGGTAGGCGGCGGTAAAGGCTTTATGTTTGCCGTTAAACAGCCGTTAAACATCAAGAAGGAGGACCGTTCAGGTTCCGTTTCCAGGGTCGTACAGTTGGCGGCTGAAAAGCGCCAAATCCAAAATTTACTTCAGTAATAACAACAATGTGCCTGGTCCTTGGGAAGGAAATAATAGCCTCCCAGTACGAATAGTTAACCTCTTCATTAACGTTAGCGTGTCAGTTTGTTCCCCGATAAAAGACTCGTTTATTAACAACATGGAGGAGCTGTTTTGCAAAGAGCTGCAGGTGAACGTGAGGTGCAGAGACTGCGAGGACAGGTGAGACGTTTTAACACACACCTGTCGATATAGCTACAGACGTTTTAACCTAACTCTTACAAAGATAAAGATTTAAACTTCTGTATCATAACCTAGGCGATGTAACATTACTCTAAGCTTAGCTAGCTACAGGTGTTTTAACATAACAAACTTAAACCTATATTTCAGACGTTTATTGATATGACTCTGGCTTAGCTTCAGCTGTTTTAACAGAACTCAAACCTAGCTAACGTTAGCTTCATATCTCAATGACTAAAACATGTATTCATGTTGCAATACAAACATAATATTTTATGTAGAATAATGACTGTTAGTGTTAGTTACTACCAACAATATTGATAGACACATTCATTCAGCCTACAGATGACTAGTCCTCCAGAACTTTCTGGGAAATAATGAATTAAATGGGTTCATTTCAATTATCTTCAAATGAACAACCAAAACAAGTGCATGATATTGACTTATTGAAAATACAATATAATGGACAGACAAACAAATACAATATTTAACATCTAAGTTTGATCATTGTTTAGCTATGTATCTATTGTTCCACAAAGCTAAATCCTATTTTAATACAACAATAGAAAACGAACGAGACAAACATTTTTAAACCATAAACTATTGAATTTATATAATATTCCTGAAACCATTTTAGCTATATTATGCCATTCATATTAGCTAAATATGTTATTCTTAGACCAACCAGAAGCTTCTGAAATAAAAAGTAAAATAGAACATTAAACTTTTGACATTTCATCAGCATTTTTATGTTTCTATGAATACATTTTAAATCCACTACTAAATAGCTTAAGATTATCATGAACACTATGAAGTGAAAGTGTCAATAATATATATTTGTTGGCTTTTAGTACATGTCGCAGCATAAGAAATCAGATTGTTTAGTAGATTTTTTTTTACCAGTTTGCTGCTTAATTTTACAGGAAAGCAAATATCCGAGTCACCATTGAGCTTCAGTTGACAAACGGTCCTGTGCACAAAAGGGTGAGTAAGAGTTTTTGCAGTTTTAATTGCATATTTTAGGACCTATGGTTTCATATATAACTTTTTGCTCATTTATAACTTATAAATCAAGTTAAAAATAAAAAAGAGGCACAGATTGCATTAAGGGGGAAATGAAATAGATTACCACCTATTAATTAACATTTTTGCCAGCTTTCCTCTTATTTAATACAACAAGTTGCCTTAGGCCTTATTTGAACGTTGGTTCTGGTGATCTTACTTCATAGTTTACACCCCAGAACTCTGTTGAACTAACTTCCTGTTTTCGTTTCGTATTAGGATCTTCTTGTACGACTAACAGATGATTTGGATCCATATTTTCTTTTTAACCTCTCCATATCAGAAGAAGATTTCCAAAGGTAAGTAATGATCCAATTCTAAAAATACAAAGCTCAGTGTTTGAATGCGTTGATCCTTCTCTCACTGCTGTTTTCTTTATGTCTTATTGTTTGTGTAGTTTGAAAGTCCAGCAGGGTCTACTGATAGACTTTACGTCATTTCCTCAGAAGTTTATTGACCTGCTTAATCTTTGCTATTCTGAGCAAGCGTCCGAAAATCCAAGGTAACATCACCCTGTTCAACTTAAGCTTCACATCATATATTGATTTGTCCTATTCATTCCATTCCAATATTAAACATAAACATTGAGATATAGACACAAATGCTGAGATTTTTTTATTACACTTTAAAGCTTCGTTTCAAATGCAGGTTTAATCTGTTGTTTGGCCAACATATTAATGATGTATATAATGAAGGTTTCAGTAAAAACAACATCACACCTCCCCCCCCCCCAGGTTTCTTCTTCACTTGTCCGCTCAGTCCCCAGTGCTTGAAGGCCTTGCCTCCTTCAGTGTTGTGGAGACGAATGCCTTCAAACACCTGAACCACCTGTCCCTGCGACTCGTTCAAGGCTCCGACAAAGAGATCAAAGACTACCTGGCAGTGTGCCTCTCCTCTCTCAAGGTGGGCTCATTCAGCATTGTTCATCATCAATTAGATTAGGGCTGCACTATTTGAACCTGTTATTTTACTTACGGTCTGTACCAAAAAAATATTTTTATTTGGTTAGTAACAAACGGATTGTAGGTCAGAACTTCGCTGTAGCATCACAAAACGTACACATATGGTGCTTTACAAAATATAGCGCTTACTGCGATTTGGATATTACACTAGTTCCTATTGTGATTATAATAACATTCCGATTAATTGTGCAGCCCTAAATGCAATTATAAGAGCCACATTTCATATTTATATCTGATCTAAAATTGTTATTGGCATGAAAAAATGTGTTGAATATTATAATTTAATTACACTGTTTTTGTGTAGTTTTTTATATTGAAATATAGTTGGTTTGTCTCTATAGTTGGTTTGCTATCTATCTGTTAGCTTTAAGTCTGCAGCTTTGAATCGTATCAAATTTTAGTGAATTAATGCTAATTTTCAGGTTTTTATTTGTATTTTGTCCCCCCTACTGTTTACATGCTTTAATGTTCAAAAGGCTCTATTCTGATTGGTCAACCGCTTAGAGATGTCCCGCCCCTTAGCCTATGACGTACAATATGTTGGAGCGCTAGCCAATAGAAGCGCGTGTGTTACATAGTAATTTGACTATGTAACACAAGTAAACAAAAGGAGTCCAATGGAGGCGTTTCAGGGTGTGTGTGGAAGAGAAACTCCCTTGGGAATGTGAAACGGGAGATTTACAGCAGTTCAAGTCACCAAACGCACCACATATCCACCTGCCTGGAGCACTTTGAACAGCGCCTAGGGGCTAACTGTTAAACTAAACTTCCATCACAAATGTTATCTGTGTGTATCAGGCAGAGAAGCAGGCTGTGGAGATGAAGCTGAAGAAGACTGAAGATGATCTGACCAGGCAGCTGAACTATGCTCAACAGGTGAGCCTTTTCTCATTCATACGATCATGTTGAAACTTCATTTAAATGTTAAAATGTTCCACATATTTCACACACTGGATATCAGAGATTCCTTTAAAAATTCTGGACATTAAACTTTTCAAAATGTCAATTGTTTTAGGTTAATGTTAGTGGGAATCATTGAGCAGGGTGCAGCTTAATCCTAAATTAGCCACGATGAGCGACGTTGTGTGTGAATGCTTGTCTCCTGAGCAGGTGGCACCGTGTATGGCAGTCTCTGCCTCTGTATGAATGGGTGAATGCTGACTTGTATATATCAAAATGCTCTGAGGGTTCACAAGGACTGGAAAAGCGCTCAATACAAACTTAATTTTCACCACTTTTTGGAGTCATGTATGGCTCTAGCTCTTGGCACAGCGTAGGAGATGTCACTTGTATCTTGTGGTTAAATGAGCCTGCTGTTATTTTCAACAAGGTCTAATTTCTAATTGCTCTTGTTATCAAGAACTATACACACCAGGTTCAATTAATAGTATAATTGAATATATATTTAAAGGTTGATGTAAAATAAACATGGCTATGCCTCAGGAGAGGAACAGCGGGTTGCTTCCTGTTCGCATGTTGAGGGGTCTTTGAGTAGAAACTGAAATCAAAGCTTCTCCTGATGGGCACGCCCCGCCCCTCATGACAGCCGAATGGCACAACAACAGGCTTACTATGTTAATATACCTGAATTTGTCTCACAGACTCTGTCAGAGAAAACAAAAGAGTTGGACAAAATGCGCTCCGAGTGGACGAGTCAGAGCAGCTGTCTGTCCAGCCGTCATTCTCTGGAGTTACAGTCGGAGAGAGAGAAGGCTGCAGAGGTAAGGCTCCTTAGCTATGTTTCTAATGCATTAAAGGGCTCTTAATTTAAAGGGGACCTATCATGCAAAATGCACTTTGTGATGTCTTTTATACATACATATGTGTCCCTGGTGCGTCGGGGAACTCACGCAGCGCCAGAAAATAAAACCCTCTCTCTTTTTCTCCGTACCCAAGTCTTTTAAAAACGGTGGTACAACGATACAGATTTGCTCCCGATCTGACGTCAAATCGGCAGCGGACCCACAGAAAATTGCTATCAGAAACAATGCCTGAAGTGTTTGGACGTAATCTCGCCTTTGTTTACATTAGCAAGCCTCGCTAACACTCAGAGCTAACCTGTACTGGAGAGCACATGTGTTTAAAAAGCAGGAAATAAAAAAAGTAACTCACCTTGTGATAAACCCGCAAGAGAAAAAGCATTTGAGCTCCATACTGTTTCAGAAATAATCCTTGATGTGGTTTAGAACAGGATGGCGTTTTATCACAGCAGAATTTAACTTTATATCCGGTAGAATTCTGATCAGGCATTAGCTCCGCCTCCTCCTTTTTTTTTTTTTCAAGCTAAGGGCCCGAAATCCGCATTTCTCTGTAGGGACACACCAAGCTGACACCAAAGAACTCACACAGACGGACCCGACTGTTGTGTCGCCTCACGTCCCCTGCGTCTTGGCCAACAGTCTCACTGGAACACACCGCAAAGACTCCAGCCGACGGCCAAGTTGCACGTACGAACTGCGCATGCATGAGTGGCAATAACTCTCCTTACCAGCAGGCGGCGGTAGTGTGTATTCGCCTGCACGCACATAGNTGCGTTTGATAGTGACGCCAATGGATCCTGGTGTGTGAGGAGCTCCGGAGTGCTCCATTTTGGTTCCCGGAAGAAAACAATGGAAAAAGGGAAATCTCCAACGAGGCGTTCTGGGGCAGCATAGACAGGTCTTTTCTGTGTTAGAGTTTTACTCACTACAGGGTGTACTTTGAGGGTTTGTGGCTTTGCAGACCGTTTACATGGATAAAACCCTTCATAACACACAAGGGGACGGGTAATAACCGGAAAAGCATGGCATGGGACCTTTAATGTTTAGCATTAATTGTTGTCTGGCATGGGATAAAGAGCATGGGTATTGGATAAGATAAGATAAGATGGACCTTTATTAATCCCCGTGGGGAAATAGTAGTAGTTCAAACAGCAACAGGGTTAGGATGAAAACCAGGACAGCACAGATTAATCAAATCAAAAATCAAATCAAAGATAAAAAACTATGAAATAAGAAATTAATTCAAATGATAAAGTGCAGCGAACCTTGAGACAATCATAACACAGGAGGAGCGCTAAGTTAGTGTTGTCTTTAACAGAGATTGTAAAAGGACACATTTGAAGAAGCTCCTACCTTCTGCTGCTGTGTGGCTTCCAGCACCTCTTTAGTGCGCCGCATGAGCTGCTCCTTATCTTTGATCTCCTGCTCCAGAACAGCCACCCTCATCTGCAGCTGGCTCACCACACGCTCCTTGTCGTGGACCCCTGTGTCCAGGGTGCCGTTCTCCCTCCTGAGAGACAGGACCTGCTGCTTGGACCGCTGGCACTCCTGCACACAGAGCGGCATCATCATCAATGACAATCACTATTCCTTTGACTAGACACCATCTGCAGGGGAATCACACCAGACGCAATGCCAATACTTGGAAGTATGGATGGTCCTTTCGCCTCTCTTGCTCAGACCAAGAACATCTTTCAACTCAGCCTTTATGTTCTTCCCAAGTCGCGATCGGGCCACCATAGCCATTACTTTATTTTTTGCATAGTGCTTTTATCTCTAACTAAACCTAATCTTTCTGTAAGTTGCATAGGCTGCATTTACTTTTTTGACTGGCTCTCACATCACTGCCCAAAATGCCTGCTCTATTAAGGAATCTCCCCACAATGTCCGCACTGAAGAACTGACTTCCTTATTTAACACCACCTGCACTTTCATTCTGTTGCTCTTTTTTATGAAGCAGCTTAAGACACATTACATTACATTGCATTTAGCTGACGCTTTTATCCAAAGCGACTTACAATAAGTACATTAGGAAGATACAACCTTGAAGAAAACAGAATCATATAAGTACATCAGGTTTCATAGAGCCAAACATTTCAAGTGCTACTCAACTGGCTTTAGATAAGCCAGCCCTTTATTAGTATATAAGTGCTTTGTTAGTAATTCTATCGCTCGAAGTGGAGTCTAAAGAGATGAGTTTTCAGTCTGCGCCGGAAGATGTGCAAGCTGCTGTCCTGATTTCAATGGGGAGCTCATTCCACCATTTTGGAGCCAGGATAGCAAACCCACGTGTTTTTGCTGATGGGAACTTGGGACCCCTTGCAGTGCGGGTGCAGCGAGCTGTTTGGCCGATGCAGAGCGGAGTACACGTGCTGGGGTGTACGGTTTAACGATGTCCTGGATGTAGGAAGGGCCAGATCCATTCGCAGCATGGTACGCAAGTACCAGTGTCTTGAAGTGGATTCTAGCAGTTACCGGAAGCCAGTGAAGGGAGCGGAGGAGCGGCGTGGTGTGGGAGAATTTTGGAAGGTTGAAGAACAGACGAGCCGCTGCATTCTGGATGAGCTGCAGAGGTCGGATGGCACATGCAGGTAGACCAGCCAGGAGGGAGTTGCAGTAGTCTAGGCGTGAGATGACGAGAGCCTGGACCAGAACCTGCGCTGTTTTCTGGGTCAGCTGGGCACGTATCCTCCTGATGTTGTAAAGCGTGTATCTGCAGCAGCGGGTTGTAGCAGCAATGTTTGCAGTGAAGGACAGTTTGTTATCTAGGATCACACCTAGATTCCTTGCAGTCTGAGTCGGGGAAACAACAGAGGTGCCGATGTTGATTGTTTGGTCAAGAGTGGGACAATCTTTTCCCGGAAGGAAAAGCAGTTCAGTCTTGTCAAGGTTGAGCTTGANACACATTAGAATGCTGCGTGGGGTCTGGGTGCCTTGTTGGCGGGACGTTGCAGCCGAGACAGCGAGACATCTCGAAACTTAGCCTGAACTCAACCTGAGGCTCAGGTTGAGTTCAGGCTAAGTTTCGAGATGTCTCGCTGTCTCGGCTGCAACGTCCCGCCAACAAGGCACCCAGACCCCACGCAGCATTCTAATGTGTCTGTCATTACTGGTGACATTTTCTGGTTGCTAACGCCATTGTAACACATAATCACTGATGTTCCGCTGTAACGGTGGTGGACTCATCAGAACAGAGTGGGTGAGCTGACCAATCAGAGCACACTGGGCTCCAACAAGCCGAGTAGGACAGAGAATGAATAAACATACTATACAGAGATGCTGTATGAGAAACCAATGTGATTTTGGAACATTGAACAATTTAAATCTATTCTAGTATACCTCAACAATGGAATTATGATCAGTAGAAATGGCCATGCATGGGACCTTTAAGCAAAGTACATGGGAGATACCAACCGCTACATCTACATGGGCCTCCGTCACCAACATGATTATGGTCTTTCAGAATAATTGAACATTAAACCAAACAACAAAACAAAAAAATGGCAAAACATTATTTCCCCTTATATTCTACTTTTTACAGCACTGCACTTTTTTTGACATCTTGAGTTACTCTGCCTGTTTAAATAAGTCAAAAATAAATAAATATCATTATTTATTTCTAATAAACTATTAACTGAAATTCCCATATGACGGTCTTTTATTGAGTAATACCTAGTACTAAACACACAATTGCTTGAAAAGGATTTACTGACAGTAAGAGGAGTATAGAATAACACCATATGGATTTTTTGCTCATATAATGTATCTTTTTTGTTATTTTCCAGGAATCAATGGAAGAAAATGCTGAAAGTAAAGAACTTCACAATAGGAAACTCGAGGCCACAGTGAAATCTCTTTCTGAGGAGCTGATAAAAGTGAGTGAGGCTGCAGGCTGAACACATGAAGGAAACACTGTTACCCCACCATCAGCATCCATATCCTTGTTTCCACAGCAACACGCTCCTACTCTCAACACTGAGCCTAACCTCATTGATTTCAATGGGCTGCACAGAGTAACAGAATCACTTCTGTACCTTATAAACTGAGTGTATAACTGCACCTTGTTCTGTCCACTTTCTTACTTCCTATTTCTTTGAACCCAGGCTAATGGTATCATTAAGAAGCTGCAGGGCGAGGTTCGAGGCCTGGTTGGAAAAATTAAATTAAAAAACACTGTGACCGTGTCACAGGAGAAGGTCCTCCAGGACACATCAGAAAAACTCCAGAGTGTTGAAAAGGGTCTGCAGAGCACTCAGCAGCAGCTCAGCAGCAAGGAGGAGCAGGTCTGTCTGAGGAGTCTTTCAGAACGCTGTAAACTGCCTCATATATTATATACACATGTACATGCTTAGCTATAAGGAATTATGTCAACCGAAGAATGAACAAAGATTAAAAAAAACTAAAATATTCTTGATGAATGAAAGAAAAAGGGGTTGCATTTCACAACAGTAGAGCTATATGTCAAATAGATTGATTTAGTGACGTGTAATACAATAGTCCAATACCACTTTAGTTTCTTTTTGTTAGCTGGTATCAGAATTAATTATCCAAATGGGGTTTTGCGACAGTTGCTCTATTTTAGGATTACAAAAATAAAAGATTAAAATAACAGTATTAATATAACATAAGAGGTTAATGTAAGAAGATTAAATACAATTATTTATATAAACATAACAAATACTGAAGCAAAATTTCCAATCAAAGATAAAAAGAATCAAAATAATTATATAAAGTAGAAATGTGCACATAATAAGTATGTGTACAGAGTAACAATATGTACTGTGATGTGCCAATAAGATAATAATGATGAATTGCATACTGTATTGCATTGGATAAAAATGTTATTATTTGATATCGGCAAATATCACAATGTGTTCAAAGAATGGATGTTGTATTGTGATCAAATCTGCAATACACACCCCTACAGTTTACACATTCTCACACCTTTTGCAGAATAAAGAACTTGAAGGATTTTCATACACAAGTATTGGAAAACAAGCAGGTCACTCTAAAATGGTAGCCTTTATTTACATGTTGCTTCTATAACACTAATGAATGAGTAATGTTATTGGCTTGAGACTGAACAAACGTTCCGTACACCTCTATCTATAAAATATCTAATAGTGATAATCACACATAAGGTGGATTTTCCTCCCCCTTTTTTATCTCTCATTCTAAATTGTATACCTTTTTTATCTTTTGAATCATTGTTCACTTGAAAGGAAATTGCAGATTGGTGCCTTTTTTATCTTTGCATTCATTTGTTGGAATAATGTTAGTGCTGTGTCTATGTATCTGAAAAGAGCCACAATAGCTCTTTAAGTGTAATTATTGATACAAATGTTATTCATATATTTCAGGTTTCAAAACTGAAGGAGCAGCTGGAGACGACGGTACAGAAGCTCAATGAAAGCAGAGAGGTGTTGAAAACCAATGAGAATGGTGAGGAAGCTTTCCTCCCATTTCAACGATGAACTGCCATCCATATAATAATGTCTAAACTTCTTAGTGCATCAGTTTTTAGACATGTTCATATACACATTCTGTTTGGAATCGTACTTTGCCACGTTTTTTCTCATAGAAATGTCCAGTTACCTCATCAGAATCTATGTTTTTATTGATGTTAGCTGCTGTACACATGATGTGGCCTACTTATGTTGCCAGCTCATGTGTGGATTATCAGTTTTATTGGGTTTAATTGGCTGGCAGTTTAAAGATAAGTGGGTTTGTCCAAACAGCTAATCGTCTAACAGTGTGAGAATCACAACTCCTTGTCTCTTTTGTTCCCCTCACAGTTATAAACTGGCTCAACAAGCAGCTAAATGAAAAGCAGCTCTCCAGAAAGCCCCAGTCTCCTGAGTGTATGAACACCCCTTCACTTCTATCCACAGCACCAGCCCAGAGGGTAGGAGATGCTTGTACTTTTAAACAAAACAAATTAAACTTTACCCACAACTTTACAACATCTATTTAAAAATGTCAGGGCCACATGCCACAGTTGAAAAAAAACAATATTCCATCTTTTTTTAATTAGACAAATTCCAAATAATATATACAGACAAGGTACAAGAAAACAAGGTTAGTTGAAGCTGGAGGGCAGAAAGCACAGCTTCTGAAAGAAATAGCCCTCCCGTGAGTTATGCAATTACATCGTCTTTGTCAAAGACGACAAATCTTATCGGGATATTGCTACAAACGTTATGATAAATAGGATTGAAATGTTTATACTAGATATGGGAACAATTAATCGAATATTCAAAATTATTCAGGTATTTGAATAATTATTCAGGTATTCGAATATGAGTTATGAATATTTTTATTTTATTTTAAAAAAAAATGGGAGGGATGCCTAAGTTGATTACATATTATCAAATTGAATAATTCAATGTATACGACAGTGCCATAGCTAAGTGTGTTAGGTCTAAAGGTGTGTTTTGCTCCGCTCACCGGTCCCTCACAGTGGGCAGAGCTGCAGGTGCTGGTCTCTCTCTCTCTCGCGTCCGGTTATACTTCACTCGCGTTTATGTCCAAATCCATCAGATCTAGCTAGTTCTAGCTAATGATATGGCTGCTGCCCCTCTCTACACGCAGATCACGCAGACTCGAACCTCATCTTAGGCCCAAATGTGGCGCAAATGCGCTCCGCAGCCGTTGCAAGGTTCCGGTGCTAACAGTTCATGAGCGTGCTCCCACGCCCCTGTCAACACTCGCGACACATGAGTGGCCAGCCTAAACAACAATAAGCGCTGCTTGGTAACCGTGTGTGGTGGCAAAGTACATACACATTTTGACNGAGAAACGGTCGAGTGACTAGGTCATCACTGGGTTGTCACCCTATTTATATAAATCATATACATCAACATCAACAAGGTCTGTCATTGTATTTTATCGATCTGATGCACACAATCGCCCCAGATTGAAACTTCATTACATCAGTGGCCAGTCAGTGGTCGCTCCCTTCTAAGACCCCTTCGATAAGCTGCTCTTTGACGACAACGTTCTTGTTTTAAATATATAATATAAATGATAAAATCTGCGTTTATTTTCAATTGATAAGAATTGTGTTCGGTAACGTCTTATATTAATTCTGGACGTTTTTCGTACTTTTAAATTGCTTGAAAACTAAACAATAGCCTTCCGTTGCTTGTAATAGGTTGTAAGGCTAAGATCCCGGGTACATCGTAAAACGTTCGTTTGATTATTAGTTTACGGATACGGAGCCGATTTTCGAACGTCATCCGGATATCGTTTATCACAAAAATCGGAAGGAATACCTTATTTTCGGCGGATTACACGTGACGAGTTGTGACTAAACCAAGTTTAATTTTTCTTTGGGTAATCATCCGGAATATCTTACTTGTTTCTTTATGTAAGTTATCTGCGCTTGTTTTAATGTCCCGGAAAAAGATTTTTATTCGGGATGAGTTTACATTCTGTTATAAATTTAACCTTTGTTGCTTTCGTGAATATATCGGTTTATTATATTTGTAAGGAGAGGACAATCCGGATGTACAAAAATGTTGGACGGGGCACGAACCGATAAGAAAATCGCGGGATGAAGTACGACGGTAGTTTCCGGTTCGAAGAACAAACTACCTTATATCGGTAGAGGCGTAAAAAACGCTTCAGTCTGGACAAGGAGACAAAGTAGATGTTGTAAGCGACGGCACACGGACTTCAGTATTGTGAACTTGTGAAGAGTGACGCGGCGACTCGCATCGCGACGCGACGGTCGAAGACGCTCACGTCGCCTCCGCCGAAAATAAACAGAACCGGTTTTTCGGTGCGCCCGACAGGCGAAAGCCACCCGTCTTCGACCGAGACTGTTCAAATCGTCTAAGTAGACGCGCTACGCCATAACCTGACGACAGCAACGACGGTCGTGGATACGGAAGGTTAGAGGTAGGTAATTAAAAGGAGTATGATCGGACGTTTCACGGCGAGCCCCATTAAAGAGGCCGCCCCGAGACTCGGCCGAGCGGAGGCTTGCAAAGAGTACGAACAAGCCCGACCGCTCGGACTTGCCCACAGTTCACTATAGGTTTTCGACGTTGTGCAATCGACGACCGAACTCGGACGCAGACCCTTTATAGCCAGAAACGATGGAAAAAAATTGGTTTTTTGCTTTGTCTTTTGTTGTATAATAAATAAAATAGATAAAGACGTCCGAATCCGAATAAACGTCCAAATATCGGATATATAATCGGATGTCACTTGTGTGAGATTCCACAAAAAAAATTAATATAAGCAATCTAGTAACTTGAATATCGTAAGAAAAAGGTTATCGTTCATGAATAAAAAATACATAAACCGGACGTATTGTATGCATGTATAAATGCTTCTCCGGTCCAGATAAACGAAAGAAGTGCAGCGCTAGGTCTGGTCACACCGTTAACGTATGTGCGACTCTGGTTACAGTGGTTTAGCGAGACGCTAGCGAAGGTTGTTTCCACCGAAAACTGCAACAAGTGCCGGTACCAGCAGAGTCGACCAACAGAGTTCCCTTCTGGGCATTCTCGAGATTACTACCATATTGTAGACATCGTCTACGTCACTACTCGACTAGACAACGCAATCGAAAGCTTACCACACTCTCCCTTCTGTATAAAGTTAGTTAAAGGTGAACTACCGGACCGCTGCAACTTCGTCCGGTATCAGTCGACGTATTCTGTCTATACGGGCAAAGACAAGTTCATTTGAGACGTCGTACTATGTTCATGATAAGGTGGACACCGATGTAGAACAACACAGAAAAACGCGATCCAACCGGTTTCAACAACGACTTATCAACCTAACACTCATACGATTACCACCTTACAAATTGTAAAATGGCTGCTAGCACAGAGGGACGTCGACAGTACAGTCTTTACGAAAGCGACACCTGTTATGAGGGAGCAAGTGTGCTACGACCTCACACACACGGTATGTCCATCCGACCCATTTAGACTAGGAAAGTACCGGAAATGGTAACAAAAACGCAATAGGGAATCTTATTGCACCTGAAAAGACACCTAAGGGGTCCTAGCCTTGTAGAGTGCCTTACGTCGGTCGGTCTCGGAGGCGCACACACTGGGACCCTTAAGAAACCTGTGACTTCTTTGTTGCAACACACAAAAAAAACAAACTTTAGGCGCACTGGTTACTTCACGCGTCAATTTTGAATTGTACCTGTACTCTGTACGTGAGCTCGAGGTCTACAGGTGACCATTTTGATTCGACTACACTGTAACAAGGAAATTTTACGACAGATACCCACACATATGTGACAAACCATATTAACGCGTCCGTATGCAGACACTTTTTACATGCGGGACCTTCCTATATTGCATCTAGGTTCCACCATGTATTCACAGCATTGGGCCGTAGGAGGTGATGTCTTTCTCCGACGACTAGTTTAGGTTACTTAAGGTAATGGAAACGACAATAAAGAAAACTGAAGAAAGACATGGACGAATATCCCAAGGACTTGCAATTACAAAGTGAGTGACAGTTGACTCACCTAACTGCCTCCAAAATGAACTGATTCGCGGACCGAACGGAAAGTATCAGCGGCAAATGAAACTACACTACTTGAGAGTTTGACAGATTAAATTTAACACAAATTTTCCAACAAAACAGGGTGCCCCCTAAGACGACAACGGTGAGGAACGTATGGCGATAAAATTACAGAACAAAGCCTGTGGACTTTATACGGTCTGACCACTTCGGTAAAACAGACAATAAAAACGTGCAGGTCTCTTTTTCACAATACATAAAGTGCAGTAGTAAAAATGCCATTACGCCTAGCCCGTACAAATCTCCCGTGGCTAGCTAGCATCTCTCACTTAATAGCCCGGCTTAGCCTAGCAGCGGCTCAGCTAGCCTCGTACAGGGATCAAAATTGATAGCCAATTATTTGGCGTCCGAGCGCCTAGGAGACAGGCTCTATGTGGAAGGAGGACCAGTACTATTTGGTACCTCGCCGGCAATATTGGTAGTACACCTGCAGTACGTGTGTGGAGCGTTGAGTAGGGGAATCCGCACATGCGCGGAGACTACTCTCAGCCTCACTTTGTGTCGCACACCTCCGAGGGAAGTGTCGGGTAGCTAAGATCCGGGTGGAACCCAACGGAGTGCGTCGCGCCGAGACCCGCACCGAGCAGCGGTAACCTGCTGTGTTGTGGGAGGAGTGCTCGTAACGCGGGCGAGAGTCTCGTCGCGGCACACAGACCTACCTGTCTACCTACTCGTCCGCTGTCGTCTCATGTGGGGACGTCAACGCGGAAGGGGGGTGCAAGTTACCCTACTATCATTTTGCGCTGAGGGGTTCACAGTGGACGGGATCGACGTTGCCAATAAACGCCTCCGCAGGTTGCGGTTCTTTCCACGCCTCTGGTAGTATCGTTGACAACTGTCTCTCCGAATAATAGGTCCCTCCCAAGGGGTTCCCCTTCTTTTAGTCACCCATAATGAGGGCAATAGACTAAAAAGGAACAGGGCTTTTTCTCGGCCCCCTTACTCTGCTTAGGAGTTTTGACAGTCGAAAGTTGTCCCGTTATTACTTTTCCGGAAAAGTGGCTACGACTGCTAGTTTGTCCACGCATCTCACACAAGTAAGTTCCCTCCTGAACCAAGTGGAGATATCTGGACCTCTCTCTCCACCCTATGAAGGTGTATGGGTAGTAAGGGTTGTGTCCTATTAAGCGGGGACGCAAAGAGTAAGTCCTTATAGATTGTCATGCGGCAGACGGCCAAGCCAATAGGCCGACCGAGGAGCGTGGAAAGTTACACTCTCCTCGGAGGTGTGCGACACAAAAGTGAGGCTCGACGATAGTAACTACACAAGCCTGTCTGCGCGCGACGTCCCAACTCACCGGCCGATGTGTCTCCACACACCCTCCCTACTTTATGATAAAATGGACCTGCACTGCAGAAGCGTATAACGTACCGCAGAAGATTGCACGCCGAAGATAAGGGTACGGATGTTCGCACCTAGACGACAATGAGTCCGTCTTTAGCGCGGACCACACTTTAAAGCGCACCCCACATAGAGCCTGTCCCTTACGGCGCTCGGGAGCCAAATAATTGGCTATCCAATTTTGATGCCCTACGAGCTAGCTAGCCAGCTGCTAGCTATAGCGGCCTATAAGTGAGAGATGGCTAGCTAGCCACGGGAGATTTGTACGGCTAGCGGTAATGCATTTTACCTACTGCAACTTTATGTATTGGTGAAAAAAGAGACCTGCACCGTTTCATTTGTCTGTTTTACCGAAGTGGTCAGACCGTTATAAAGTTCCACAGGCTTTGTCTGTAATTTTATCGCCATACGTTCCTGTGCACGTGTCGTCTTTAGGGGGCACCACCTTGTTTTGTTGACTGTAAATTAATGGTGTTTAACTTAATCTGGTAAATCGCAAGTAGTGTAGTTTCATATGCCGCTGATACTTTTCCGTTCGGTCGCGATTCAGTCATTTTGGAGGCCAAGGTAGGGTGAGTCAACTGCACCTCACTTTGTAAATTTGCCCCAGTCCTTGTGATATCGTCCATGTCGTTCTGTCAGTTTTCTTTATTGCGTCGTTTCCATTACCATTAAGTAACTGAACTAGTCGTCGAGAAAGACATCGACCTCCTACGGCCCAAGGCCTGTTGAATAATGGTGGGAACCTAGATGCAATATGGAAGGTCCCGCATGTAAAAAGTGTCTGCCAATACGGACGGCGTTTGGTTTGTCAATATGTGTGTATCTGTCGTAAAATTTCCTGTTACGTGTAGTCAATCAAATGGTCACCTGTAGAACCTCGAGCTCGTACAAGAGTACAGGTACAATTCAAATTGACGCGTGAAGCTAACCGTCCTAAAGTTTGGTGTTTTGCAACAAGAAGTCACAGTTCTTAAGGGTCCACAGTAGTGTAGTCGCCTCCGAGACCGACGGCGTAGGCACTCTACAAGGCTAGGACCCCTTAAAGGGTGTCCTTTTCCAGGTGCAAATAAGATTCCCTATTGCGTTTTTTGTACATTTTCCGGTTACTCCTACGTCTAATGGGTCGGATGGGACATACCAGTGGTGGTAGTGAGGTCGAGCAACACCTTGCTCCCTCATAACAGTGTCGCCTCGTAAGACTGTACTGTCGACGTCCCTCCTGCCTAGCCAGCCAGTAAAATTTGTAAGTGGGTAATCGTATGAGTGTTGAGGTTATGATTAACTCGTTGTGAACCGGTTGGATGTTTTTTCTGATGTTGTTCTACATCGGGGTGTTCCACCTTATCTGAAACATATACCGACGTTCAAATGAACTTGTCTTTGCCCGTGATAAGACGAATACGTCGACTGATACCGGACGAAAGTTTGCGAGCGGTTTCAGGTAGTCACCTTTACTAACTTTTACTAACAGAGGGAGAGTGTGGTAAGCTTCTCGATTGCGTTGTCTAGTCGAGTAGTTGACGTAGACGATCGTCTACAATAAATGGTAGTAATCTGCGAGAATGCCCAGAGAACTCTGTTGTCGGCGACTACTCTGCCTGGTACCGCCACTTTGCAGTTTCGGTGGAATCAACCTTCGCTAGGTTCTCCGCTAAACCACTGTAAACCAGAGTGCCGCGGACATACGTTACGGTGCTGAAGACCTAGGTCCACTCTTTTGTTAATCTGGATCCGGACTGAAGCATTTATACATGCATACCAATACGTCCGGTCTAATGTATTTTTTATTCTACGATAACCATTTTCTTACATATTACAAGTTACTAGATTCTTAATCTAAATTTTTTTTGTGAATTCTCAACAAGTTACAATCCGATAATATTCCGATAATTGGACGTTTATTGGATTGGGACGTCTTATGTTTTATTTATTTATTACAACAAAAGACAAGAAAAAAAACCAATTTTTTCCATGTTTCCTGGCCTATAAAGGTCCTGCGGTGAGTGGTGTCGATGCACAAGACGAAACCTATAGGAAACCCTGTGGGCAGTCCGAGGTCGGGCTCTTGTACGTACTCTTTAGCAAGCCTCCGCTCGCCCGACGCTCGGGGGCCTCTTTAATGGGGCCTCGACCGGGGAACGCCGATACATACTCCATTATTACCTACCTTACACACTTGTACCACGACCAGTCCGTTGCTGTCGTCAGTTATAGCGTAGCGTCTACTTAGAATGAACAGTCTAGGTGAAGAGATGCTTGACGCTGTCCGGCCGAACGAAAAACGGTTCTGTTATTTATCGGCAAGGGACGTGAGCGTCTTCGACCCGTGCTCGGATGGGAGTCGCCAGCGTTCACATTCTTCACAAGTCTCACATCTGAAAAGTCGTGTGCTGCTTCACAACATCTATTTTCTCCTTGTCCGATGAAAGGTTTTTACGCCTCTACGAAATAATCGGGCTGTCAGAAGAGAGAGAGAGGGGGAGAGAGGAAACGATAGCGCAATTCCGCTCATTTCTCCCGTGTTCTCCCTGTTATGCGGAGTGCGTTGCGGTGGAGATTTAAAGACCCAGTGAAGTGCATGTTTTTGCGCCAAAATGAAATGGCAGTTTCATTCCTTACATATCATTGTGCCTGTTCATGGCTAAAATAATTTTTCATAATTAATGAATGAATGAATTATTAATTTTGCCGTCTGAGCCTAACGGAAGTTGCAGACGATAGTGGCTGTGACGTCACAAGATGTACCCAGTTGTGATTGTAAACATGGTGGAGACTTTGGAAAGTGATACTAGTGTGAGAGAAATGATTGATTTGGACAGCTTTTCGGACAGGATAGATGAGGAAAGTGATCAATCTGGTGCACTTTGAGGCCAACATTAAGAGATTTATGGATACAGCTCTCAACACTCATATGAAACATATATTTCAATAATCAAAAAACATTGGAAGGATTTCTTAACCTATTTTATACAACTAATATTACATAGATGGAAATTATTTGTTTACATAGATGACCAAACCCACTGAGATAACTTAGGCTACAGTTTACCTCCCTGAGCTGACGTTATCTCTCTCAGTCCCACAGGAGAGGACTCTCCCTCTCCTTATTGTTGAAACAGCTAATCTCCGTTAGCTCCGAGCTAGCACCAGATGCTAACGACAACCCTGTAACTCTCTCAGTCTCTCTTTCTCTCTCTCTCGAATCGACCAGTGGCCTTTATTTATCATGATCAATCAACGAATCTACGAAACAATGACACCAGCCAGGCTCGCCTTCATCTTTTGGGAACAGAAACATCGCCACTTCGGCAGACTTGACATTACTACAGCCAGCCGCAATGCATCGTTTCACCTGTGTTTTTCCTCCCTCTTTCTTCACTGTCCCCATTGTCAGGTTTTCTTGATTGGCAATCACTTCCAGTCGACTCCGACACACTTTCCAGGAAAATACTAGCTCAAAAACGTTGAGAAATTCGACTTTGAAAAAGAGAAAAAATGAACGGTGGTGAATGTAAACAGTGCGGCGGCGTCCATCTCATGACGTCACGCAGTATATCGCAAGCCACGCCCACGAAGGCGAAGGGTGTGCCTTGGCAGTCTCAGCAAATTCAAAACTCGTCAAATTCGTTGCTATTCCAACATCTTTTGATATGGGTTCCAATGGACAATTTTGGTCATTACTATACGTATTACCATAACAGATCATGCACAGGTGCACACTTCACAGGGTCTTTAATAGAACTCAGTAGTAGACAGCTTCCTTTAGCCTTCATTAGGCATATTCATTTATCGTGGTAGGAGAGATGCGGTTGTGCTGCCGCTCAGCTCTCGATCCAAACAACATCTAAACGGATAAGGTAGAGGCCACATGTAGTGCAAGGTATAGTCAGTGACGTCACGTCCTGGACGCACTGCAGACAACATTGCCCTCTGCAGGACACAATGAGCAAGGGCGCACATAATTGTACAACATTTAACACTCCCGTGTTATTATTATATATTTATATACAGTCTATGGATATATTATCCAAAGTTATTAGTTAATGTAAACTTGAATAATGTACTTCATTTGAATGTAATAATTATGTTGGCTGTTTGTGGAAGCGCCAGTGAATGAGCCCCATTAACTGAGTTTTAAACATCACTTTAAAATGGAAGATCCCGCCCGCTCACTCGATCGGATCGGCGATCGGTATCGGCCGATACTGATTCCGGCCCCAAAATTGGCGATCGGAGCATCTCTAGTTAAAACCAGCAGGCCTCTGCAGCGAGCCCTGCTGTCTACTAATCAACAGATTGGTGGCAGCTCGCTTAGTTAACGAACTCTGCAGTTTATTAACCGATTGATTAAAAACGGCAGGCTTTTGTAACGAGCCCTGCTGGCTATTGACCGATAGGTTATAGGCAGCCGGCTTACACAGAGTGGGGGATATATGAGAAACATTTGATACTTATGACTCAGACAAAAGGTTGGAAAATGAACTGATTTTATTTTCCTCACAACCCCCCGCAACACGTCAAAAACGGCTCTGTTTCCTCGGAGGCTCTCGCGGAGCAGACGAAGAGCGGGAATGCCTCACTCCCCGTTGACCCACCGCTGGCGGGGAGGCAGAGACGCGGGGCAGAGCCCCCGCCGACGACGACGGGCGAGTCTGACGCCGCGGCTGCGGTTGCTGTGGGCGTCTCTCTGCCTGCCGCTCTGGCCGGCTTGGACGCTGCGGCTGATGCGGGCGTTGGAGCTGGAGCTGGAGCCAGCTGACGTGCTGGCGGATGTTGTCCGCCTGTTCTGCAGCCGCCTTCATGGACTCCGAACAGCCGGTCCGGGCTTATTGGAGCGCCCAATAGCACCTTCCTGGCCGTCTCTGTAACAGACGCCTGCTGCAGCCAGAGGTGGTGCTGAATCTGCGTCACCCACGCGGCGATCATTGCCTGGGAGACAGCGACGGACGCGCACAGCGTGAGCGCCGTGCTGGCTGCCTTGCTGATCTCCTCCGCGGCCAAGGTGGTGGACCGCTCCACCAGCGTCACCACTGAGTTAGAGAGCAGCGCGATGTTGTTCGCCGCCGCCTGAAAGGCACACTGGTGCACCCGGTCGGCCTGGCGGGCGACATACTGGTCCCTGGGGGAGGCCAACGTAGGGCGCCGTCCGGCGATCATGTTGGCCTGTCCAACCCCAGAGAACGCCGTCAGGCTTGGATCCAGAGAAGGGGTGGTTGGGAAACCAGCATTCGTGAACCCCTCCACCTTGGTGAAGGGAACAAATGTGGCCACCGGAGCCCTCAGGGTCCTCGGGTTCGCCGCCGCCCCTTCCTGATACCTCCTGATGGCGGGGAAGCGCGGCCAGACCAGATCACTCCTGACCGTCTGCACCCGGGAAAAAACTCCGGCCATGTCGTCCAGAGCCACCCTCTCCCGAACTAGGGGAACGGGGAGACCTCTGCAGGTGGCCGCCTTGCAAATGATCTCCGGCAGTTCCACCATGATGCCACCTCACGCCGTGGTGACGGAGAAGGGGACCGCGTGCTCGGCCGCCAAACCGGCAACCTGCTCCAACTCTGTCTCCCCCGTCCGGGAGAGACAGAGGGCGACTCCTGCCCGGCACTCGGCTCCAGGAACATGCTGCCGTCCACAGGCTCGAAAGCCTGGACGGGCCAATCGTCCTCCTCGGCTGCAGCAGCGAGAGCGTCCGCTCTTCGCTTCCTGTCGGCCAAGGGGAGACGGGCACAGTGTGTGCATGCGACCTGCTGGCTGAGAGCCGCGTACGTGTGCTCTGACCCCAGGCAGGATTCGCACACCGTGTGCTGGTCGTAGCTCATAATGTATCCAGAGCCACATGAGGGACAATCTTGTACACAGTTGCTGCTCATGGTTGACTCTGCTCTNCCGCGTACGCGTGCTCTGACCCCCGGCAGGATTCGCATACTGCTTTTATCTCTGCAGGTCATAACTCATTATGAACCCAGAGCCACATGAGGGACAAACACGGACGCAGTTGTTGCTCATGATGATTCTCAATTGCTGTGCTTCAGTAACTGTGCTGGTTTGCTGAAAAAAAGAGGGAGCAGATTGCCGGGCCTCCTTCCTATTTATACCGGAAGGAGGCCCGAAGGTGGGCGTGGACTACAAGTGTTTCAGTGCTGCGCGGGGGCGCAGGGGGATTAGCCAATAGCGATAGCCTTAGAGGGCGAAGCCATATACGAAATAGAACTTGTCTTTCTGTATTTGTGAATGAAGCGCCATCTCCTGGTTAAAACCTGAAATCTGGCAACGCCCTCTTGGAAAATAGTGGGAGGGCTTAACATTCCTCTATACTGGTTTTAGGCAGNCAACTAGCAAGTCCATGAAACTTATCTTTCTGTATTTGTGAATTAAGCACCATCTCCTGGTTAAAACCTGAAATTGAAAATCTGGCAACGGCCTCTTGGAAAATAGTGGGAGGGCTTAATATTCCTCTATACTGGTTTTAGGCAGGTCGTAGGCAGGAAGCTGTAAGCTGGAGTCTGAAATTAAGTGCTACATCTGTATGATCACATTTATGCAGAAATACAAAGACTAGTCTTTTTTTTCTCCTATTTTTAGGTCTTCACTTTGTGTGTGAGTGTGAGTGTGTGTGTACCTGAGTCGCAGTTCATGGAGCTCCTGCAGTTCTCCCAACGCACTGGGTAAGCTGCTCATCTGGTTGTCATGGAGCTGCCAGAAAAAATTAACATTACATTTTAATAACAAAAATTAAAATGATAAATGCTCTGGAGTGACTACTTCTAAGTACTAAGATGGGTTCTTTATATTTACTGTGTTAAAGGTCCCATGACATGGCCATTTCTACTGATCATAATTCCATTGTTGAGGTCTACTAGAATAGATTGACATTGTTCAATGCTCCAAACTCACATTG
>NW_011343427.1:0-5458 GCF_000735185.1 Notothenia coriiceps | reverse complement strand
CTAGAGGAGATCTGCATGGAGGAATGGGCCAAAATACCAGCAACCGTGTGTGAAAACCTTGTGAAGACTTACAGAAAACGTTTGACCTCTGTCATTGCCAACAAAGGGTGTATAACAAAGTATTGAGATGAACTTTTGTTATTGACCAAATACTTATTTTCCACCATAATTTGCAAATAAATTCTTTAAAAATCAGACAATGTGATTTTCTGGATTTTTTTTTTTCTCATTTTGTCTCTCATAGTTGAAGTATACCTAGGATGAAAATTACAGGCCTCTCTCATCTTTTTAAGTGGGAGAACTTGCACAATTGTTGGCTGACTAAATACTTTTTTGCCCCACTGTATATATACTTTATTTACGATTCCCTGGACCAAACCTTGTCGTACTTATACTACTTATGGTATTATTATACCATTAATCAAATATATAACTACTGTGATTGTTATGTATCATTATTAAATATTAATATTATTTAACGAAAGCTTTAGGCAAAGATGTTGAAAAGTAATTGAGTAGATATACTATTTAGTTTCTCCGCTGTCTACATGTAATTTAAATAGATTCCCCAGCCAGTTCAACTTGTATAACCTCCAGCAATTAGCGCTGGGAAATATATCCATATGATTTACTGATATTGTGACATAAGGCTAAATATGGTCGTAGATTTTCAATATTTTTTTATTGTGTGTTGTCTTTTTTTGGTTTTTAAGGCTGCGTTAAAGTAAACTCATGTGAAGAAAAAAGTTAACGAACCTTCTGTTATCATTTTTTTATGTATTTAATTTAAATCAAATCTATAAATATATCTACAACAACCGTTATTTATTAGTGTTAAACATTATTGTTATTTCTATTAATTATAAAATGATTATTGTTTCAGGAAAAGATGTGAATAGTTCCTCAGTTTAGATGAACTTGTATTGAGCTCCATGAATGTACTCACATTGAACTTGTGATAAATACTGTATAAGATGTATGAACATGTATTCCTGTGCATGTGAAGGTGTTCCTCTCTCAGGCAGGTGCTGGTGGTTTTGTCTCAGCTGGAGGGAAACGCTGGTTTCTCCATCACTCACAGGCTGGCTCACCGTAAGGCCGTGCAGGCTTCTCTGGGGAACTGGAGTCCCTCGAAGGCAACACACAGCCCGGCTCTGAGCCCGGAGACAGCAGGTCTGCATCAGCCCCGCCCCCTCTGACCCACCGCACCAGGATCCAGATAAAAGATCTGCTTCACACACTACACAGGGGATTTAACAGGGAAGCAGCTGCTTTAAAGGAACAGACCAACATATAAGAAGTAGCTTTGGATTATTTCAGGTCAAACATTGACTAAATGTAGTACAGAGCCATGGGAGGTGATATATATTCAGTGAAATACATTCTGAATTATGATTACAGTGAAACATTTACAAAAGACATTTGCAAGATGAAAAAATATTCTCCAAAATCAAAATGGTAAAATGATGGTAAAAGAATCAGAAATTTCACTGCAAAACCCCTCAAATATTCTCAGAGAATACATGTGTACATTAATGGAACACATTTACGAGAATTTATTTTTCAATATCCCCAAAGACACATTTTTAATCTACGGGAAAGGATAATTATCTGAGATTTAAATTATAAATAAAATGCTCAACATCTTGGCAATACTGAAAAAAACAAATGACAAAAGAAAGTCACCAGCCAACAATCCCGGTTTGAAAATCCCAACTAATAAATAATTACACTGTCATTTCGCACTAAAATAAGACCATTTATATCACCAGAATAAATGTGTTTCTTGCACTAGGACAAATGTTTTTGTTGCACTCAAATAAATAATAAGGCTGTTTTTTCCCCATAAATATTACCCCCTCCCCAGGTTCGAAGGTTATTTGTTTTTAACCTTGGATGACCCAAATACACCATATTACATTTCTCTTAAATGTTGGACTTGTTTACAAGGAGTTATCACATTTAGTGAGCTGAGTTCTGTTTCAGCTCCCACGTTTTGGAGTCAGAGCTCCCCTGAGACAGAAATAATCTTTTTTTTGTATTATTAAACCTTAATGGGGAGAACAAAACAGTTATGCAGCTTTTTATGTTAGGTTACACATTAGATGATAACATGTTATCATTAGAGCACGTCATACAAGAGATGCCGCTCAAAGTGCTTCACTAAAAAGAAATGCAACACACTTTTACCAACACAGAATCAAATTAAACATAAAGACATTCTCAAATATACAAGTGATATTAAAATCATTTGAGATTTTATAAAGAAAATATTGAGGATTGCATTATATATAGGACAAACATTTTGTCTGAAAGGTTTCAACTCGTGTTAAAAAGTACCACTGCCATCACTTTTCATAGGGACTATTTCTTTGGTTGAAAGTAGTCCCCATTAAAACTGTTTACACTGGATTGTGTGGATTATCAAAGCGCGTAACATTTGATTGCTCCACTTCGGTTACTCCCTTATCTCCCTAATCAATTCAGACGTCAACTAATTTAGTGATTTGATTGACAAATTGATTATTTATTTCTGTCCTCAGAGCAGCTCTGCGTCCAAAAACAGTAGTTGCACATTCCTCCACAGGGACATGTAGAAACACATGACGCACTTTATATTTCACACATTTCAGATCAGAGGCTGGTCTTCAGGTCCACACTGTCTTAATTGCACTGGTGATAGATGAGTAGGAGTTAGTTAGTTAGTTGTGTTTGAACTGGCTGCCAAGAATATTCACAGTAATAACAAACATGGTGTTTATTCTCCTTAGTGTCTCTCCGTCATTATACTCGTAGGACGTCCTTTAATGAAGGATGTTTGAATACATTTTTAAAGTAGAGACAGTCTTTGTGTGAAAGCATTAGCACTTTACAAACTTGAAAACTGCTGAAATGCTGAATTGTCCTGTTTTACTCTAAAATTCGCAAGGAAGACAAATATTTGTGCCGATAAAATCCAAAACATAATTATTGTGAGAGAATTTAAATATAAACTATGCAAATGTTTGAAAGCTGTTGTGGTGCTCAGTTAAATTAAACATGTATATCTCTTTATCGTTGGGTTATCTGTTATATTTCTATATGTATTTTGCTATTTTGTTAATTTATTTTGAACTTTTTAATTTATGTTGGCCCAGTTCAAGAATTTTGGTTGGGAAAAAAGATCCTGCTACTATAGTGACTCATAAAATCAATTAATTCATGTTCCATAATAATGAAAAACGTTCAATTCATGTTTACATAGGAAGTTATTATAACATTTTTTAGATACCGTGTCATCATTTTTGCAATAATGTCCTTTTGTTGAGATACAAAATCATTATCTTGCAGTACAAAGTGGTTATTATTTTTATATTATGTCCTTAAACTGATCAGGATCATTTTTCTTTCATCATAAGGGTACATTTTCATCATCATATTTATTTGTTGGAGGCTGAAATGGGCTTCCATAGGTTGTAATTACTGTTTTATATATTCATTTTGAAACCTTTTATTGAGATCTCTCCCAAAAATGCCACTGTCTCCCGATTTACGTCACAGACCAAAAATAAAATCTGTTGGCAAGATAAGTTAGCCACATCACAAGAAATATTTTTTTACGTTGTTATTTAGGACATATTGTGCTCATTTAGTGCCTCTACTATGACATGTCTCCATGCTTTAATGTTCAAAAACTTTTTATTTTTCTCATACTGTCTGTCCTGCAGCACCTCTTTTCACCCTCTGTCTGAAACCAGAGCCCAGTCTGCTCTGATTGGTTAGCTGGCCGGCACTGTTGTGATTGATTAACCGCTTGGAGATTTCCCGCCCCTTATCCAATCACGTGCAATTTGTCGGAGGTCGGAGCGCCAACATAAACGCGAGTGTAGTGATGTCATTATTTTACGGAAGAAAACAAAGGAGTCTGCATGTGGGAGAGAAACTCCCTCCTGCGTGAACTCTGGGATTGTAGCCTTTGCAGACCATTTACATGCACAAAAACCTATATAACATACTACAAGTAAAGGAAAACAATACAAAGGTATGTGAATCATGTTAGTTTTGTATCGGTCTGGCATAATATTTAGCACTGCTGCTCGTACTAATAATGCTAAATTCGGTTTTCCTAGGATCATACTAGCAGTTAATTCAGTAGCTAACGTTAGCAATGATTTCCACCTAAGTCTGGTTAAATATGTGCCAGAATGTTTGTTTTGTTTTGAATGTCGTAGGTGTCATGTTACAGTAAAAAACGTCAAAATATATCAGCGTGACCAGAAGATCTGTCAGCGGTTTTGCATCCGCAATGGGTAAAGTAAGCGAATAAGTGAATTAAGAGAAGAACGGACCAACCAGTTACTGATGATGTGGGCCCCTCTGGTGTTTGGAGTTAGTGTCTACACCTGTCGCTAATTCAAAAATATAATATATTTGGAGGCCTATGTCAAGTTTACAAACAGAACCTTCAAATCTACAGGTTTGATGACAACTATTGAATCTTCTAGACAGAAGTAAAACAACTAACGCTATCTGAGTGCTAACTAAACGTTGCCTTATCATGCATAATTGATCTCCCAATATATCTATGTATACTGCGATATTTCCTGTTTGAAATAGTATTTCCAGTATAATGGTTTGTGTTACTGTAGTTCAGCAGATGGCTGACATCCAACACATTCATTGTCTCTTGCTGATGTGTGCGATAATAATCAAATGTAATCCCATGGTCCTTTTCAGTTTTGATTTTTTGTCCTAGGAGTTGCCGTTACAGCCAGTGACCTATCAGAGCCTACTGACCAAAGTGAAAGAGCTACAGCTACTTTGCACGCTGTCCAGGTTAAGTTAACAGGTTACGGTCGCCAGTATCCCCAAAGATGGACGACTTTCCGTTGATGATGCACATTCCCCTTAACATTAAATGATATATATTATATATATAATTTATATATTTATTTACATTTGTTTTATATTCGGGATTGTAGGAAACGGTATTTCGATCGAAGATTGACAATAAAGTTGACTTTGAAATTCAGACCAACTTTTAGGCTTAAATTCGGCCTCCCGGAGACACTAAGACCAATACCGTTTCAGGACCTGCAGTACATGTCATGCAAAATGTTGTGATATTGATATTCTGTCCACAAGGTGTTTTTATTTCTAATATTTTTGACACAAGTGTCACAGTTTGCTTCATGTCCTTACCTGCTGCACTTCAGCACTTTTCCACAACCCCGCTTCCACCTCACCCCACTCAGCAGCCCCTCCCCTCTCATCAGCTCACCTGTGCTCCCAGCTGCAACTCATCTGCAATCAATCCAGTATGTATGCCTCTCAATCAATCAATCAATGTTTATTTAAATCAATCAATATATGTTTGTCTCAGTGGACATCACAGTTTGTACAGAATATCAGTATGACAATACGTCACCCTCTGTCCTTAGACCCTCACATCGTTCAAGGAAAAACATCCGGAGAAAAC
>NW_011343426.1:0-285 GCF_000735185.1 Notothenia coriiceps | reverse complement strand
CCTCCTCACTTGTCGCTCCTGCCAGTGAATTAAAAGCAATTCAGCCATTTAGTTAATTTCACTTGTTTGTTTGCATTATTTTTTGTATTGATTCTCAAAAGAGAACAAAGATGTAAGCAAATTGTGTTTTATACAATTGTATATTATTATGACATCATAACTGCAATAGATGTATGTTTTTTTTTTATTATGCCTATATGTCTATATTGTAAATGAAGACTAAGTTATAGATAGATAGATGGGGTTATTAAGCCTACATTCTTTTGTGTGACTGTACCTGCAGTT
>NW_011343425.1:9951-19380 GCF_000735185.1 Notothenia coriiceps | reverse complement strand
AAAAGAGCCGGAGCTAAACCGAAGAACCTTTGGTAAAATAAATAATTATATACGAATAAAAAATCATTTTCGATTATGGAGACTGTAACGAATATTCGAAAATCGCTGTCATCCCTAGTCTAGAGAGTCTGTAACTCCTTGAATCTCTGAAACATTTGGACACTATTGATTATACATTTTCACTTTATCCAAATGTGCAGAACATGTGACAGAGGGTCAAAAAAGAGAAGAGAAAAATCATCTTTTTTAGAGACCGAATCATTAATCATCTGTTCGTGCACATGTTGTAGACTAGAGTTTGGCTCTGACTCAAATAAACTAGCTGACACAGCTTTTTCGTGAGACAGTTTGTGCTGATAAGCAGAATATTCAGGGGGAAGAAACTACAACATAACTACCATATATGGGACAAATGTCTTTTAAACAAGCATGAACAATGTTTCGAGTATCATTTTATGGACACGGAGCGAGGGTAAATGTGTCAGTTTGTTCCCCAAAGGTCCAAACTGTGGCCTGAATAGACGTCGTGTCTAGTCTTGTTTCTCTGCAGAGTGTCAAACCCTTTGAAATAGCACTCGGGTTAACAGCTCCTATGTGACGCTAATTTACACTTCTTTCAGACGGCAGTTGTGTAAAATCCACTCGTTATTTCCGAGCATAAGTGACTGGCCTGTATTTACTGAACAGCTTGAATTTAGAAAACTAAAAACATTTTTGACTGGCTAATAAATTCAAACAAGCTTCTCATCCATGACCTGTAATGGTGCATGCCCACGCTCCTTGTGACGCACTTCACTGCCGAGCTCCGTCTTCAGAGGGACTTTCTGAGCTCAATTGCCTGCAACTGGTGTTTGACCCATTCATTACCAAAAATCTAATTACAGGCTGCCACATGGTTCTCATTTCCCCACTCGCGTCTACATAATTACTTTAGGCAGAGATTAAAAGGGACGCAGGATTCTGAGGCTGCAAACAGGCCTGCAAACACTGTCCAGCCTGCCAGAGAGATGTAAAGTCTCACCTAGGGCTGCTCAATGATGGCAAGAATCATAATCTCGATTATTTGGGTCAAAAATTGTAATTGCGATTATTAAATCTGATTATTCATTGAAAAAAATGGAACAGTATGTTTTTAATAGTTGATTACACTGAACTTTAAGTATAATTCAACTGAAAAAAAAGTTTTTCCATTACGTTGTTTTCGTAATCGTTGCAAGCCATAATCGTAATCGCGATTAAAATACGATTAATTGAGCAGCCCTAGTCTCACCTACAAAATAAATGCATGAACAGGGCTCCATCTATCATTTTACATTTCCTTCTTCAGTTGCCTTTGTGTTTTAAGGTGTGAGATTTATACAATGGCATCCCGATATTTCCCTCTGGTCACTTGTCTTTCCTTTGTGGATTGAATGTAAGCATGTATTGCCTCGTACTTAGATTGTCAGTCAAAATAAGACAGGTGGTGGTCTGTTTTTTCCCCTAGCCAGATGCCTATCAGATAGGTCTTGTTAATTATTAAATTAAAAATAAATTCCTTTCATTAATTAAAAAGCTTCGGATACTTCACGAGCCGGGGAGTCACGTTGTTGAAGGGCAGGGGCCGACCTTAATGAGTCGCCGCGGCTACAATCACGCTTTATCTGGAGCAAATTGAATCCAGCAGGTCACAATTACAACAACAGCTCAGTGTTACAAAAAAAAAGGTCTAAGACAGGAAGAAGAATGAGGGCAGGATAAAACACGAGGAGTATTTTTGTATTCAAGAGTGGAAGCCACTTCAGTGATTAAATAAGAGCTCACTGCAGCAGAGGCTCCCACTGTTCAAAGGAAACTCTTTCTTTCTCTCAGGGAGCAACATCTGAAGGTGGAGCTGAATAAAAGGCAAAGTGTCCACCAGATCCTGCCGCCCTATTTGGGCTTATTCATGAAAGTGGGAATACATTTTAAAAAGGGTGGACGGAAAAGCAGAGATGAAACAACTCATCTCTTGTTTTTTATTTCCTGAAGCCAAACCAATGAGCCTTAGCACTGAGGTAAAACATGTAGTTGGAGATTAACTGAAAAGCATTATTAAGCTTTTTAATGCATTAATATACCGCAGGTGGTTGTTATTATTATGTCACATATAAATCAGACACATTTTTACTTTGATGAGGATTTTTGGTGTATTTATGTTTGCAATTTCCCTCAAATATAATCTGGCATCATTCTGATTACTTTCTTTTACAATGTTCAGCCCTATGACTGTTATGTTGGAAAGATCCTAAAAGGCATTTTTTTTATTTTATGAACTGAACACACACAGACAGATTCATACAAACACTAAATATTTAAAAGTTAATTATGTCTGCTACACTGTACAGCAGATCATCTTTTTGAATGTGGTATATACAGGGGGGAAAGGAAAGCGATGTAACTTTCATTACGGATTCCCTCTTGAGACAATTCTTTACAGATGAGGTGGCAATACTTTACAGATGAAAGTACCAGTACATACAGTGGTTCTATTGTACCCTCAGCTGTAGACACATGGACAACTGGAGACAAATATAACCAAGACTGTATCCGGGGGATGGGCATGTGGCGTGGAACAACTGTCTTTATGTGAGAGACTAACAACTGTTGTCCCACAGTATCATCCTTTTGATTTCGTCACGAGTAAAGTCTGCCACAGAATAGCAACATGTATCCATCTTTTTCTACCAGGAAACTTTCTAACTTGTCAAACACAGGTGCACAAACTAACACTAATGTTTCAGGGCTCTGGCGTTATGTATTTACATGTCTTATACCTCATTCACACCAACGGTGTTTCAGGGCCGGTTCGGAGCTGGAGCTTGAAAAGCACCGGGTTTTCCTGTTCACACCGCAGCGGAGCAGCCTCTTAGCTCCGGAATCCGGTTCATTTCGAGCACCAAAAAATTGTCCGGCCAGAGCAAAAGCACCGCATACGCCACGCTTACGTCGAGGCGGGGGCTGGGCAGGGGCGGGATCAACTCCTGAACAACAACAAAAAGCCTGCGTTTTATCCAGTTTGTACACAACGATGGAGAAACTTAACAAGCAGCAGTGGTCCACTGAAGAGACCAGCTACCTACTGGGAATCTGGTCTTCTGAAGAGGTACAGAGGAAGCTGGAGCACAATCGGCCATTGTTGTTGTTGTCGGTGTCAGCTGTGAGGGGTTTCCGCGCGGTTTGGCTTTATGAAGCAGGCACGCAAACGGTTACGTCATGACGCAAACGATGACGCAATGACGCAGCACCAGTCGGACTCTGGGCAGTGTGAAAAGAGCCGGAGCTAAACCGAAGAACCGGTTCTGAACCTGAAAAGCTCTAGCACGGAGCTTGAACCGGAGTTGCGTTGGTGTGAATGAGGTACTAGATTGGGAGACTAGCATATTAACCCCCCGACCCGGAGCCACTGATAGCCTACCGCTAGAAATAAATTCCCAAATCACGTGTGCTTTTTTTTCCCGCTGCCAAAGCTCATCTTCAGTAATTCATGCGTGTCTCAATATATTTTCTTCCCGAGACCAAAGGCAGGCAAACATCAGGAAACAGAGTACAGTACAATTTCACAAGAACGCAGATTTGTATTTCAGACAGTGCTAGGGTGTATACACAAGCAAAGTGAGCCCTTTATATTCCAAACAGGGTGGTTTGAAGTGATGTCTAATTGAAAAACATGAAGAGGCACAGCTGCTCAGTCTGAATGTCAATGGCAGCGAGAATGACAGACAGCACAGCAGGAACCCAGGCCAAGATTGCTTGGCCAAGACTTACGAGACACATAAACAAACACACACACAAACCGAGTTAGCATGGAGACACAGACACAAAGCCAAAGCAGGGGGTATCAACTGCGAGAACAAAACGAGCAACGGACAAATAAAACCAAGAAGATGGCTGGAGTGATTTGCCTTCAAAGGAACACAGGCTTAAATGTCCTGACCCCTTGAAAGATGTTTATCATAAGATCATAATGTTGGTTGCTTGTAAAGTACTGAAACAATTAATCAATTTCCGCTGACTTTAAAGGGTTTCTCCTTTGAAGAAAAACAGGATTAAATCATTAACATCAGGCTGAAAGAGATGCTGCGAAAATATGATATTTAGCACAAAGAAAACACGCTCTCTAGTGTCAGCGTCACATGTAAAACACTGCAACAACATCTCCGGGGGCGACAGATAGACGTGAGATAAAAGTTGTTTGTGTGTCATCGTGAGGCCACAGAGCTCACACAAATCTGTCTCCTTGTCCAGTTTTATGGGGAGGACACTGGGGGTGCGAGAGATAAACTCCATCTGTAATTAACAGAGATGTGGGTCAGCGAGCAACAGAGGCCTCGCCTGCCAACTGGACCTTTCTGTTGTTCTTTTTCCTCCTTTGCTGTTTCGAAAAGGGGATGAAAAGAGAAGTCTCATCTTCCACACATTTCTGTTTCATCTTGGCTAAAGAAACACCCCTATGTGAATGAATCAACCTCTGGAGAAGCAGTCAAGGTGGGGAGGGGGCTTCAGAGAGCATTGATGTTAACACAATCCTTTTCTATGAAAGTGGGCGCGACAAATGTTGTCCTCCTGCTTTGATAATACTGATACCAGATCAGCTTCATAATACTCGAGGTAGTGGAAGTACTCAGATCCTTTATTTGAGTAAAAAGTAGAAATAGTGTTGAAATACTCTGAGTACAAATTACAAATGTTACTTAAGTAGAAGAATATAAGTATTCAGTCCAATGCACTTCAAGTGTCAAAAGTGAAAGTACTTCTAATGCATAATGGCTTTTTCCCAGTATTAGAGTAATATCAATATGATATTCTTCTTTATATCACCAACGAATACATGTCATATCCTTTAAAGGTGACCTATCATGCAAATGCACTTTTGTACGTCTTTTATACATGAATATGTGTCCCCGGTGTTCCAGGGAACTCACCAAGTGTCAGAAAACACAACCCTCTCTCTTTTCCTCCATACCCAAATCTCTTAAAAAGGGGCTGCAACGGATTTGATACAGACTGATCCAGATTTGAACACTTCTATGACGTCACAGAAGTGGCGCTACGGCTATTGGTCCAACTCCACCAATCAGGAGGAGACAGCCACGGACATTGCTGTTCGAAAGCGCTGGAGACGCTGTAGTACATATGCCAGGCCTGTAGATGGTGCTGTTCTCACAGAATCAGCCCATGCAAAGACAGTGTTCAATTGAGCGAAATGAGGAATGGCTAAAATGCATGATCTGTTTGGTATTTTGAAAAATAAAAAGTATAAATATGCCTTATATAGGTATGGTCCTACACTATATTATTCAAATATAGCATGATAGGTCCACTTTAAATATTGTAGTTGTCAAGCCGTTTTAGTTCTTTTTTTTAATACTGGGTTTATTAGTAGTGCAGTACTGAATCAAATATAAGCAAAGTATGTGTTTTTATACATACAAAGTAAGTAGTAGCTATGAGTGTTAAACAAATGTAATGGTGTTGCACTGCAGAAGACAGGACAAAGTCATCAGATACTTTTAGTTGAGCTTCACTGTTGTGTAGACATGTGGCAACACTTCCTCCACTGATTGCTTTTTTAGTGATACAATACTTTGAACAAAGTACAAGCGTGACACCGTTCACAGTCAGTGGCCTACATGAAAGAGAAACATGTAGTAAATCACTTCTCAGGTACAATTCCAATGCACCTTTTCCCTTAAAGCTTATTTCATTGAGAACAAGAAGAAACTTGTGTAAAGTGTAAATCAGTGCTCAGGAGGCTGTGTTCATTGTCCCTGGACCTCTTTCCCAGAGAAGTAATTGAGTGTGGAGGGTGGCTGATGCTGGAGGAGAGGGAGAGTTTCTGCTCTGCTGCTGCCATCGGCCACTCAGGCCCGTTCCTGTAACTAATGGAGCTTCCTCTGGGCCGCTTTTCCCCTCAGATGGGCACAGCTGGGGGAGATCCGCCACCCAGAGCTGAAGTTACACCCCCCCTTCTCCACCCAGCTGCCGCCTCCTCCTCTCCTGCTCCTGCCTCCTAGTCCTGCTGTGCCACTGCTGCTCAGCGCTCACTCCTGGCAGAAGGGGAGGTGAGTGTGGGAGTTCCAGACGTGGGTGGACCACCGTGCTGAGGCTCGTATATGCCCTCAGAGAAGGGCGGCTGCGTTGGTTGCCCCAACAGAGGTCAAGAGACAGGCATGCTTAAATAACACGGCCATCTAACGAGGGCAATGAAGCCGGCTATTTGTGCTGGACCAGGGGGGGGTCGGCCTTTTGATTCCCCTCTGCGGAGCCCTCCACCTCTCTGACATTTTACATGGCCTAGGAGAGGAGGCCGGGAAAAAGAACCTGTGTCGTAAAAACGTTACAGCGGTGCTGTGAAGCAGGCACAGGAGCGTTTGATGTTTACACCCTGCATTCTTTGTCAACCAGAAAAACATGTGCACTTGACTCTGTGCTGTGTTTTCTATTACTTTGCTCAACTCAACTCTACAAACCTCTAAAATTAAGGCTCTTTTATAAGCAGATTGTACTTCCATTAAAAGCAAAGGGCAGTCATATAGATCCAACTACCAAAGGGAAAGTTTGTCAAGTATCACATGTCTGCAGAGATGATCTTCAGCTAACAATACCAGGGACGAGATGTCCCCGCCCACATTGTGTGTGACGGATGGTGCGTGTGTGCGAGCAGGTTATAAAAGAGTGTTCTTCCACACCGTGGAACTTGTAAAACATAGCGAGGGCTACACCCTCTGCAGCCACACAGCAGGATCCAATTAGGACTCTTATCTACTAATTATGTCCCTTACACATCTGCATTCCAGAATTAAAAAAAGCCTGCTGTCCTCTCTCCGTAACAAGCCCTCGAATTAATGAGATTGCTTTGTAATTGAACCTCTTCATGGGTCCCTTGGCAGGGAAAATACGCTAAGTTAAATTTGTATTAACAGAGCATCAATCATAGCTGATCAAACGATAAACAGTGCTGATGATCACTGGAGTAAAGGGGTTGCACCTTTATGGAAATGTGCTGTCCACCTAGAGCAGAGGAGCAGCAGAGAGGAGGAGATGCTGCTGGGAGATAAACTGTCCCGGGCCGGCCACTGTGGGGCGCTGTGCTCCAGATCACTGCTGTAACCAGACAGGGCTCATATCAATACATGCAGTCAGAACATGCTTTCGTTTGGTTAAGAGATACACACTTGCACTTACACACACACATAACTGTAGTCATACGTTGAAGTACACTCCTAGTCTTTTACTTTTCTTTGTATATTTTGTTTCCAGATTGACCTGGGAAACATCCTATTGATATGGGAAACTCTGCATACTCTGTTGGTAAAAGTATAATTCTTAGTTTGTCATATTTTGTATGTCGAACAATAATGGTCATTATGTGCAAGGAGAGTATTATAAAGCCCATCTTTTTTGATATACTGGTATCAGTATCAGAACCCTTTTTAATGTTTTTAAATAATTTATTCTGCTAAAATCCACTTAGGATCACAAATGCTTTTCATGAATGAAGATATATATTAGGATAACAAGCAGTCTCAAGGTAAATATCCAAGGTTTAATCTTATAGAGTGGACATGAATACACAAACATATCTAGTAAGAACATTGTATTGTGTGATTTAGATATACACTTGGTCTCACACATACACCGCATTAAACTAGGGTTGAAGTAGAAGTATATGCTTTTTTTGGGGATGTGTTGCTTCCAGACTGAGCTTCATTACGCCCTATTGTTATCAAAAAGCAAACTGCAACTTTTGCCTAAATTAGTATTTCAGACCAAACGTCATGCATAACAAAGTTTCTATTTGCAAGGAAAAAATATAGGGCCATATCTTTTTGATAAACTGGTGTAAGCTTCAGGACACTTTTAACCCACCTGTTTTGTCTGCACCTTGGCCAATAAGTAAAAAAATAGAATAAATAAATCTCATAGCACTTAGAAAGGTTCGGTGTATTTGAAGCCAATGCAGTAGCACTTACAATGCTTTGGTTTATGGAAAGTTCATGTACCTGCAGGATAGTTGCTTTTCTTGTTGTGTTTCTTCATGCTTGATTACCGTATTGTCGTTTTGAATAAAAGCATCAGCTCAAAGAAACACAATGTAAAGTAAAACAGTTTTTTACTTTATCAGCCGTTCTGCTAAGCTGTGCAGGGAGACACCAAAGCCAGTTTAGGACTGGTTAAATGATTGGAAAGTAGGTAGTATTGAAAGAAACAAAATGTAAAGCTAACGTAATTCCGAAATACTATAGGAAGGTGATCATCCTATAACTGTATATTTGCGAGCTAGTGTGAAAGTAACCTTAAAACCTACTAAAATCAGTTGAACCATTGGTGGGTACCACAAGGGCCAGTTGTTATACTGGCGGTTCTTTTTCCCTTAATTCGATTGGTAAGACCTAGTCTATGTGGTGGTTGTGTGTGGGTGGGTGTGGTTGTGGTTGTGGTTGTTTGTGTGTGTGTGTGTTGTGTGTGTGTGGTGTGTGTGTTGGTGTGTGTGTTGGTGTGGTGTGTGTGTGGTGTGTGTGTGTGTGGGTGTGTGTGTTGTGTGTGTGTGTGTGTGTGGGTGGTGTGTGTTTGTGTGGTTGTGTGGTGGGGTTGTGTGTGTGTGGTGTGTTTCTTGTTTACACTATGTAAAGGCGAGAATAAAACGGGTAGGGGGGGGTGATAGCTCGAGTTGGGGGGACCCGTGTGGGGTTAGTAAAAGTACCCGATAAAGAAACAATAATGACGTCACAAGTACATATGGTAATCAAGACTATGGTATACTGTCAAAACTTCCCACAATTTAATATTAAACCAACGAGACTAATTAGAGCCAAAAACACAATTCATTATCGTCAATTTTTGATTCCTCGCCAGTTTAAACCCTGGCGCTGTGGTTCATTCCCCCCCTTGCCTTCTGTTGATCCTCCCAATTTTCAGGTTACAACCCTTCGTTGGAAATCTAAAATCACGTCTGACTAGACATTTCATACCTTAAGAATTTAAAATATAGTACTTTTAAGTCAACCTAAGATCATTTCCAAAACCTTTACACGAACAATACATTGGAAACACCACAGAAACATAGATCACAATGTCACCGTAATCACGTCCGGGTCCGGCCAGACTCCCCGTATATCCCAGTTCAGATGTTGTTCCCAACAAACTTAAATTAGATGTTAAGTACCTTATTTACAAGGTAACCTTTGACTGTACCTTGGGAGTGAGAAAAAGCCTGTATTGGACCTTGAACAACTGAAAAAATTCCGTCCATGCTAGTCTAAGGGAACAACCCGTTCGCCTCATGTAATGGTACACTTGAATTTGGAATAATATATACATTGAGGGGGGTAGTACGTAATGGTGTAATTTCTACATAGAAAGTAAGAATAGTCCAAAAAGGACATACATTAGTAAATAACTCCTTCG